>NC_139669.1:9696590-9711590 GCF_951799395.1 Argentina silus
CTGCTTTTGTCGGAGAGGACAAAATAGCTTGCGTTGACTAACTATGACATATATCTTGCTAATGATGGTTATTTGCGATCATTTCGAAAGACAATATATTCTTTATGATGCCTTTTGATTATTATAGTGAACAAATTAAAAGCCGTTTTCCTCGAAGCACGCATCGATATCCCCGTCTATACGCTCGCGACAGATCGGGGAGCTGTCCGAGGTCCTGAAAAGAACAAGCACGCGCGCACCGCTGAGCTATGTGTTGTGGCCGCGCGGGGAGGTGGCTCGGAAATGTCCCAGCGGCAGCTCCTGTTCGGCTTGCAGTTAGAATTTCAATTCTATGGGGATAGGAAAGCGTGTGTAAATATACATCCTGTACGCCCTCTCTCGCCATCTCTTGCACTAATGTTTACCAATAACATAGTCATGCGTACAGTAACATTATTGGAATCATCATAATCGGGAGCTATTAGCCAGGCTAGGAATAGCTCTCGCCTGTCCCGTTTCCCTTCCACCATAAATGAGTGATCTTTCATTCTCATTATGAAAGTAAACAAGCGGCGTTTCTTCGTGTTCAGACCATTAACCTCACTGTTAGAAGCATGTTCAGAAGCGCGTGAACTGTATTAAGATGAAGATGGCCGAAATAATGACATTTAAAGATTTTAATGGTCCAATTATGCAGACAGCTGTTGTGCTGCATAGCAATGTCGGTTCACAAGCAGTTTCCTAGCAACCAGAGTGGTTACAGTGCTGAGTGGTAGCCGACAGTTGCTCTTTACAGAGTACATACAGAGTACGTACAGAGACATAGATTCATACAACAAACCTGAATACTGTACATCAATCTATTATTGAATTTGTATTATCCATTGCATGCTTCTTTTGTGTGTGTATGTGTGTGTGTGTGTGTGTGTGTGTGTGTGTGTGTGTGTGTGTGTGTGTGTGCGTGTGTGTGTGCGTGTGCGTGTGCGTGTGCGTGTGTGCGAGGTCCGTGCGTGCATGCCCTCAAGGTCAAATATAGAATAACTATGTTGTGTATTCAAGAACTGGTACAACATGAATTCAATTGACTGGTTTCCATCTGAAAGGTTTTGCACTAATCATTGTACATGCATCATTTCAATTAATTCATTATCAGGGGAGGGAGAGGGGGGGAGGGAGAGGGAGAGGAGGGCAGGAGAGGGAGAGGGGGAGGGAGAGTCAGGGGAAACAGAAATCCAATCCTGCCTGTCTGAGTCTCAGAAAGATTGAGCATTAGACTCTTCCAGTAATTGGAATGGCACCAAGAGTAAAGCCTGCCTGATTTAGGGACAGCCTCTAGGCTTGATTTAATACGCTCACCCAAAACTACACATTCATCTTTTTATCCGTCTCTTTCTCTCTCTCTCTGTACCTCTCTCTCTGCTCCCCCCTCTTACCCACCCCCCCACCCCCCTCACCATCCCCCTCTATATGTGTGCACCACCATGTATCCCCATCTGAACTCCATTAAAGAGCAAATGCCACATTTCACAGCATTTACTTTACTTTTGACTCCGTTACCACCAGCCATTTTGCTAAAGGTCATGTTCAAACACTCACAGTCATGCTGCTCATTAGCCCTACATGTCTAATAATGTTAGAGACATGCCCTGTATTATTAGAAACGGAAGAAATCTCTCCAGGCTGGAGTTAGAGGAAGGGGCAGACTGAACAGGTTTACCCTGGCCAGGGTGCCCTCTCCCTGGGCTTGGCTGGTGCTCAGCCGCCTGACATATGGGCAGCCTGGACAATCCTATTACCCCCTGGGATTTTAGCTACTGTAATGCCAGTGGGTTTGTTTTGGGTAACAGAGGGTCTGTTATGGGTTCTTAGGAGCATCTCAGGAACAAAATAAACAGTGAAATTAACAACCAAGAAGGGGGTGGTTTGCATTAAGCATATAGTGTGTGTGTGTGTGTGTGTGTGTGTGTGTGTGTGTGTGTGTGTGTGTGTGTGTGTGTGTGTGTGTGTGTGTGTGTGCGTGCGTGCGTGCGTGCGTGCGTGCGTGCGTGCGTGCGTGCGTGCGTGCGTGCGTGCGTGCGTGCGTGCGTGAGTGTCTGTGTCTGTTTGTATGTATGTATGAATGAATAAATCTCATCCTTTCCCCACTGATTACATACACCTTTGGTGGTGTTTTGTGTTTTACAGAACATTAAATGTATATTCTACTGAATTACCTTATGATAATAGTGCAATGCTATGACTACCCAGATGGCCACAATTATTAGCCATGTAATTTTGACTGACATTATTTATGTATGACAGTGAACAGCTTCATACATTCATTTTGCAGCTGTTGCCCAATAGATTGCCTTTACCGTGTGTGTACGTGCGTGCGTGTGTGCGCACGCGTGTCTGCATACGTGTGTGGTTGTTTGGTATGCAGAGAGTATCTCCACCTTTCCTAGCACAGGCATCCCCAGGTCAAGCAATTACAGCTCATCAAGGAGAGAAATTGGGCGTGACTAAAATATCATGGCTGTGTGATTGTCCCCTTGTTTGGTGGGCAGAGCCTAATTCAACCCACTTTGTCCAAGCAATTGAGGAGAAATAAGGACACGCTCTCCAATTCTAGAGGCCCCCAGAGCGTTTTCTCTACGACTGACACACCAGTGCTGGGGTGCAGACAGGCCTGTCAGGATGTCTGCCCTGGAAGTGGCCCTGCTGCCTGGAGATGGTGTTTAATAGGAGAGGTGGTAGAACAGGAGAATGACACGAAGAGGGGGAAGAAGGAGAGAATGACTGGGAAAGAGGGAAGAAGGAGGGAATGACTAGGAGACAGGAAAGAAGGAGAGAATGACTGGGAGAGAGGGAAGAAGGGTAGAATGACTGGGAGAGAGAAGAAGGGTGGAATGACTAGGAGAGAAGGTAAAAGGAGAAGAGGGTCAGAAAGAGGATAGAAGGATAGAATGGCTGGGAGAGATGATAGAAGGATAGAATGGCTGGGAGAGATGATAGAAGGATGAAAAGGGACGGAGGATAGAGAGAGGCGAGAAAGAGGACAGGGGCAAGATGGTAAGGCTGAGGAGAGAACCTGGAAAGAAAGGGGGAAAGGAGAGAGGAGAGAAGGAGAGAGAGGCAGGACTGGGGAGAGAACGAGAGAATGGGAGAGGAGAGAAGGAGAGAGAAGGGGGGAGCATATGAGGAGAGAGATACTAAGAGGCAGGGCTGGGGAGAGAATGGGAGACTAAAGGAGAGAAGGGGAAAGGAGCAGATAGAAAGGGAGAGAAGGGGAAAGGAGGGAGAACTGTATGTCATTAGAACAGCAGCATTGATCTCAGGCTCTGGCTGCTCTTTCCACTCGTTTTCATTATACAGTCAAATGCCCTAACACTGCCTTACACTGCCACCCCCCCCCCCCCCCCCCCCTCTGTTTTTTTCAATCCTAAACCATCCAACCACAAGGTTTTTTTCTCTCCACTGATTCTTCTCATTCTATTGTCTTGGCAATTCTAATTCATTTCAGTTGTCGGTTGTAATCCATGTTTTCCATCAGCTTATGCAATTATGAGCAACTACCACCCTGACAACAACTGCATGTCTTTGTCCCACAGTTTAAACAATGATAAAGAGGATTGTCTCAGGGAGCTGCACCACTGACCACTCAGACAGACCTGAGAAGTTAAGCATGGGAGGATTTCACTAAGATTTCACTTGAAGAGTGTGTGTGTGTGTGTGTGTGTGTGTGTGTGTGGGGAGGGTTGGTATGCAAATATGAAACCATCCCCCCCCTTGCATCTGAACACGGACTTCCCAATGCTCCAGTAGCTGGTATTATCATACCCTGCATGGGTAATACCCTCTAATGTATTCAGATGGAGGTTGAAGGGTGATGGGGTGTAAAATAGCATGTGTACGAAGGACATGTTTCTGCTATGAGGAGCCTGACTCTCTCACAGCCAGATCCCCATTAGCAGTAAAGCAGGGGATTGTATGTGCACATGGGCCCGTGGAATGGATTAGATGTGTAATTCATTTAAGGAGAGGGACAATGGCACCAGATCTATTTATTTGTAGTGCCTGGGCTCTTTGAGGGGGAAAAAGTGGGTCAGTTGTGGGCGAACACATCAGGTTAATGTGCACTACATACTGTACATATCAGTACACACACACACGTACAAACATGTGTAAACACACACACACACACACACACACACACACACACACACACACACACACACACACACACACACACACACAGTATACAGTATAAGTGTATCAGAGAAAGTCCTTTCTCTGATGGTGTATGTTCTTAAACTCAGCATGTAAGTCAGATCTTTCTAGAATGATGCTCCGACAACAGCTCTACTAATCTAATTAATCAGCGTCTGCTCTCATCCCCCACTTCATCCCACCTCTCTCTCTCTCTAAGCCTCTGTCTTCCTTGCTTTCTACAATTCCCTCTCTCTCTGCCCTGTATTCTCTCTCGCTCTCTCTGTCTCTCTAGTGATCAAACCTTCTCACCTCCCTGTGCATAGATACATATAGCTCATACAATGTGTCATCATGTCATCTGCTTTAGAAACAGAGTAGCTAAAAGCGTCTGCCTGTGTCTTCTCTCTCCCTGCCTGCCCTTGCTAAGAGCATTTCCATGTTTGCATGCACTGTGCAGTGTTACAATATCAGTCGCTAGTCACTGAAAGTGTCTGATGGTGTCTGACAGGATTTCTACAAAACACTGAGAATCTGGAATTGCCCCTATCCCTGTGACAAGAATGCACACGCCTCTGTACTATTGGAAGTCTATGAAGTGTTAGTCATACACATTAAATTAGTCCAATGTTACCCGGGTTCAAATAGGTTATAGCACAAGGCTACACCATGGCAATTAAGGCTTTGGCGCAATGAGCCATTTATTAGCGTTCTGAATGTCAGCTGATTGTCAGTACAGTAAATTGTTCTGATTTGTCAGTACAGTAAATTAGTTCTACCGCACCAGCCACCATGGTGGTTCGAGTAAGCGTCACAGCGTCGTTTGCTGCTTCCCGCGGCACAATATATGGGAGGAGCCCTTTTTGGGTACTGCTCCATATGCGCTACAGTGAGTCAGCTGAGCAAGCCACTGAATGAAATCAGAGGTCGGTCTGTTCAAAAAGAGGAGGACGACTTGGCCACAACGAATGTTAAGAAGTCACTGTGTCATTCTGGAAAGGAACGAAGCTGCGAGGAATCTGGCACAGAAACACTGGATTGATCGAAGCAGGCTTGACGCATAATCCCGCCCCGCGCTCATCGCTTCGGGAGGGAGGAATCCAACCTGCGTGCACTCAGTTCCTCCGTGGAAGAGATTTACCGGGAGTTGGCTCACCTACACGGCTTCATACCGGCGATTTTTTATACACAGCGTTTTCTCTGTTACATTGCCCTCGCGATGTAAGGAAGGGTGCGCTCTGTGCAGATTTTTTGATATTTTGGAAGGTCAGATTATAGCCTATAGTCTCTTCTAACTAGGGAAGAAGACACTGCCACCTATGCGCTATAATCACTCTAAATCTACTCACTAGGCCTATAGCGACACTGTTGGAGGCATCGCTGTCATCGCGTAACTGTCTCTGATGCGCCCCGAGGTGTGGACAGCACCTGCCAACATTACTATTTGATAATTCTGTTGAATCTACCGGAGAATTGGAGTCATGACAAGCCCCCCGCTGGTCTCGCGGCCCGCCTGCTGACGGTAACGGGCAGGATGGGAGTAGGTCTGCCGGTCTCAGGATACCAAACTAACCGATTTATCAATGGAGGAGGAGAGTGACGCCCGGAAAATCAACAACAGCTTCCTACGCGACCACAACTATGCAACCGAAGGTATTTGACATAAAAGCGCATACAACACCCATTAAGCATAACCTAAATCAAGTCAAGTGTAGACGACTTTACGCATCTGATGGATTGATTGAATAGCTTCCTCCACATGTCCTCTGTGTGGCCCATAGGTGATCCACATAGTGTGCTCTAAGCTCTGTGCAGGTCATTTTTAGGAAGACCGTCTTGGAGAATGGAGGAAAAACACCCCTGATTTTATCTGCGCAATTGGGGAGGGAGATACACCCAAATCCTCCCTGCTCCATTTGAAAGATTAAAAGAAACAGGTCTACAGTAATTCAGTGGCTGGTCTGATTTTGAGTTTGTTCTGGCTGGCACAGACAGCAGCCTTTAATGAATTAGAGAATGGATGGTGAAACATAAATAGAGTGCTTGTCTGATAAGCAGTAAAAGATAAATGATGCTGAGGCTTTTTCTCTGTCTCCCAGAGACAAGGATGGTGCAATGAAATATGAGAGCTGTGTGTCAGCATCACTCTCTGTGCCAAGCACTCATTCACTCATACACACACACACACACACACACACACACACACACACACACACACACACACACACACACACCGTTCCCAAACTAGAAACAGGCCACATGCTAAGACTATTGTATAACACAGTGTTCTAATGGTGCTAGCTCCCCCACTCATCACATGGATAGCTTCCCTAAGCACTTAAGCATCCTACACACTGTGCCAAGAGGTCTGGATCTATGGCACAGGAGGTAGTGAGCTGACTGGTTGGGTAGCTGCACCAGGGGAGGCTGGTGGAGGTAGAAATCAGAGAACGGGCTCATTGTAATGCACGGAACGGAATGAGGAATGGTATCAAACACCGATTTCCACCTCCACTAGCCTCCACTGAACTGCAAGGTTGCTCCAGTTGAAAGCCCCACTCCCTATCATTGAACAAGTTGATCATTTAATGAGACATTATGGTTCCTGAAATATCGCATTGGGTTCGGAAGCAGGCATCGCCAAGATGAAATGAGGCTAAGAGGCCAGCCATAGAGGTTTTCCAGGCATGAACCCATTAGGCATGACTATATGCTTGGGGGGGGGGGGGGGGGGGTTGATATATAAAACATTGTCCATGTCTATTGCTCTACACTATTAGCTCAGTGTGTATATTCTCTTTCCAATGACCAGCTCCTGATTAGCAGGATGTTATCTTTTTGATGGTTCATTGATCCCCATAGTCCCATGTCCATGTGATTCTATTCTCTGCCCCCTGTGCTATACCTCTCCCTGTCCACTCATGTGGTAATTGATCCGCATTAGAACCGTGATTTACAGATATCATTAAGTCCACCGACCGTTCTTGTCTGATCTAATTACCTCTGTAATCCTCAGTCACTGATCACAGGCATTGATTAAGCAGACTAACTGGTTTTTGCTGTTATTGATGCTGAGAGAGGATGGAAACTAGGATGCCACCCATTAATAATGATACAATGCAGCTAAGATGCTAGAAAACGAGTGTGGTCCAACTATAGTAGCCTAATTATCGTAATAATTCTATCAGAAAACTTAGTGTGATTTTTCAACTGTTTCAGACATTGAGTCTGCGATGGCAGGAGGGCAGCAGTGGACACTGCACGTATAAACTGACATCATTGAAGATAATCACATCTGATTCATTCTTGGCTGACATACAGACTCATTCTGCACCCAGCTTGTGTCCCCCGGGTCTAAATGAGTCCACTTCCCCTCTAAACACTGAGTTAAGATAGAGGACAGTTGGAGGGTGGTTGGGGGGGACTGCACAGTGGGCCAGCGCCACTGTTTCCTGCATCTGAAAACCTCCTCTAGAGGGACCAGCTCAGGTTTCAGTGGCCACTGCAGGATGTTGGAAAGTCATGGCTTAGAGGACAGACAAACAGGGGACGTGTGTGTATGTGTGTGTGTATGTGTGTGTGTGTGTGTGTGTGTGTGTGTGTTTGTCTGTCTCTGTCTCTGTGTGTGTGTCTGTACATCCCAGCCCAGCCCAGGACAGACAGACACTGCGAGGAGGATGGGGTTTAGAGGTCGTAAATAAAAGGCACCATCTCCTTAGCTCTGGAGGACTGTCTGGACTGTTCACATGGGGGAGAGCTCCCGTCTGGGTTTCTTTTATTGCTTTAATTTATGACTGATTGTCACGCCTCATATATATCACTCTGCTACCAGTGTGTATGTGTGTGTGTGTGTGTGTGTGTGTGTGTGTGTGCGTGTGTGTGTGTGCGTGTGCGTGTGTGTGTGCGTGTGCGTGTGCGTGTGCGTGTGTGTGTGTCCTAATCCCTGCTGGAGTGTATGACTGTCAGTCTGCACCCAGGGATCAGACGGCTAGTGTCTGGGCTCACCCACCATATCCATAAATTCACTTTTGTGTCTCTATGGACACACACACACACACACACACACACACACACACACACACACACACACACACACACACACACACACACACACACAGGTCCAAGATGAGGTGACATGTTGGAGAGTTCCCTCAGGCAATAGTTACCCGGAACAGCAGGACATTTTAATGATGTCACATTTAAATGATGTCACACACCTATGCACCAATCCCACGCCTTTGTGGGTTTCAGGGTTTTGTGTTGTGTGATTGTGTGTGTGTGTGTGTGTGTGTGTGTGTCTATAACACTATTACATCTGCATTTGTAACTTCCCCACTCCTGTGTAATGGAGACAGATAGACAGTTACGCGTAAGTGAGAGTTTTTAAGTGAAACAATCGTTCCCTGGAAAAACGAAAATTAGAATTCCAGCTGATTTGCATACAGCAGCCTTTCGCAGATGACACGTTGCTAATAGCGATAGGATGGATGGCGCTGCACTGTGTGTGTGTGTGTGTGTGTGTGTGTGTGTGTATGTGTGTGTGTGTGTGTGTGTGCGCTGAGCTGTACGTGTGGGTGGCGTCTGCTCCTGCATTTGTGCAGCGCAGGGTTAATGGACTGTAACTCGTCATCTAAATGGACACATATGACTTCATTTCAGTAGAACAGTGGGGATATGAAATCGCTCAAAAAGAATAAAGACATTTTTAAATGAGATTAAAACCTATCCACCAAATAAAACAACCTTTTCCTCTACAGTATGACCAGGAGCTTTGACCAGATACACATGGACTCCTGTTTCCTTTGAATGTAGCCATCGAAACGATGACCTTAAGGTCTACGGGTACGACATGTAATCTTGTAAACGGATGCGCTCACTACTGAGGAAAAGCTAGCCAGACATGGTTTACTGCTGTCCTCCTGAAGTGACCCTGACACACACACGCGCACACGCACACCCACACCCGCACCCACACCCGCACCCGCACACGCACCCGCACACGCACACGCACACGCACACACACATACACACCCACACCCACACACACACACACAGAGGCAGTCATTTAAACCCTAGGGTTAAGTCCTGTGTCTTTATTGCTGGTGATGATAAGAGATGTGGTGTCTGAGCCAAGGCAAACGCCCTCAGGCCTCACTTCAGGATCCCATCATAAAAAGCCTTCACCCCTCGTACCCCCAGGCTGCATTCATTATTCACTAGCAACCACTCAAAATGTTGTGTCTCGCCTCGATACATTGCAGAACAGATCAGAGGAAACAGGGTGTGTGTGTGTGTGTGTGTGTGTGTGTGTGTGTGTGTGTGTGTGTGTGTGTGTGTATGTAGGTGTGTGTGTGTGTGTGTGTGTGTGTGTGTGTGTGTGTGTGTGTGTGTGTATGGGATAAGGTTAGTGGCAAGCTTGGGAGAGTACCCACAGTCCTTATTCACCAGCTGCTTTCATTTTCCTGATTAGCTTTTTATTAAGTCTGCAGTGAAATTAAAAATTAATGTGGTTTTATTATAGAATACCCTTGGTATTTCTACTGTCGGAAATTACAGACATGTAAGATTCTTCCACGGCCATGGTCTCCACAACCAACAGCTCTGCAGTAGAAAGTGTTGCTATGACAAATGTGGAGCTCTGAGATACTCTTTGTAGTGCTAGCCTTTACTAGCCTAAAGGCTAAACAGTCTCTGACCTTTAATTTTTTCCATAAAGGGATACATTTTGTTGGGTCTGATAGAAGATTCCTGCATTCTTCCTGAAACAAATGTTGTACATAATGGCAGGCTTTTCAGTGGTAAGGTCATTTCACACAGGGACACAGACAGAGCACCATAGACACCTCCGATTAGATTCACTGTAACCTTTAGAAGTGGACTGTATTTATAAAAGTGAGATTGAACATGATGAATAGCACAGAGACAGGGTTGTTGTCTGGGTCATTGGTTTATCAGTTATGCCTCTCTCTCGCTGAGTTGGTCTCTCTCTCTCTCTCTCTCTCTCTCTCTCTCTCTCTCTCTCTCTCTCATCTGTGTTGTGTCTGTGGTTAGATTAGTAATTTGTTAATGAACTGCGAAAAGCAGAAAGCAGAGCAGTAACATGTCTCACCCATCTCAGCTTGAGGCCCTGGAGTCCTCTCTCTCTCTCTCTCTCTCTCTCTCTCTCTCTCTCTCTCCCCCCCCCCCCCCCCCCCCCCCCACACACACACACACACACATACACACACACACACACACACACACACACATCCTGTCTCACTCTCATGGGACCGATCCCCTCAGAAGTCAGGTTAATTAGCTTGTTCACTCCATTTGAAAGAGCCTTGATGCTCTCAAGGCTGGAATGCTGCCTTGTGTTGAGTTGAGTTGATAGAAACCCTCTATCATTCACCTGTGTACTGTATCAGCAGGTCTTATGTCTAATTAATTAATTATGTAATTTAATAAATAAAGCTGTAAAGTTATTGTATCATAATATTTTTTTGGTACATATTTGGTGTTAGGAGAACCTGTGTCTGTTTGTGGCTGTTAGCGTGTCACACACACAGGAGTGGGTGTGCGAATATGTGATGTGAGACTGTGTGTGACAGTACTGTATGTGTGTGTGTGTGTGTGTGTGTGTGTGTGTGTGTGTGTGTGTGTGTGTGTGTGTGTGCATGCATGTGTGTGTGTGTGTGTGTGTGTGTGAGAGAGAGATCCTGAATTATCCCCCAGCCTGATCCATTGACGCAGACAGCTCAATTCAAGTGCTGTAATCCTCTCTCTCAGTGTCTAGCACTAACAAAGCGTTTACATGGGACCATGCTGCCAGTTTCCCTCTCTCTACCTGGATTTACACCACACTTACGCAACTGGCTTTCCACACAGTCAGGCCATTTTGGGGCTGTGTGCCTTATACAACCACTCGATCAGAAATACCTTTTTACTGCTACTGTGTCTCTTCCAGAGTGTGTGTTTTACCTTGTGGGTGTGGTTATTCTAGTGTTTGTTTGTGTCTGCTACAGCTAGCCTCTGTTCAATCACGTATTGACCTAGTTACAGTATACCACCTGACCTCACCTCTCTACCCTCTCCTGCTCTGTTATAGATGATCCCAGACTAGCACGTTCTCAGCTTTATTTCATTCAGACTGGACAAAGAATAGCAATCTTTTCATGTGGAACTGCTTTGAATGCAACACTCTGTGACTACATTCTGTATCTCTCCTGGTCTATCTGCGTCTCCCTCACATTCCAGCTGCTCATTGTAGAAGCAATGCATAATATATGTCTCCTCGTTTTAAAATTCATATTCCATGCCAGAGGTTTTTGTGTGAAGGGCTTTAGAGATTTAGCCTGCACATAACACAGCTTTAAGGGATAAGGGCTCTACTGTATCCTCTCTCTTTCTCTCTCTCTCTCACACACACACACACACACACACACACACACACACACACACACACACACACACACACACACACACACACACACCCCTCTCGGCCCACCCTGGGTGCCTGTCCCGTCCCAGTGTTATTACTGGTGATGGATGTGTGTGTTATCAGGGAGCCTGTCTCTGATGCCTCTATAACCTTTGACCCTAGCTGTGTCAGACCTGGCTGGCTACGGGATTTATGGACTTTATTCAGTTACGATCTTCCGCAGAGGTGTGTGTGTGTGAGTGTGTGTGTGTGAGTGTGTGTGTGTGTGTGTGTGTGTGTGTGTGTGTGTGTGTGTGTGTGTGTGTGTGTGTGTGTGTGTGTGTGTGTGTGTGTGTGTGTGTGTATGAATGCGTATGTGTCCGCCAGACCAACAACTGGAGATGCATATGATCAGGCAGATCTCCCCTCTGCTGATATTAAACCCTGTATACCATGCCAGACTGCTACACTCAGCTGTAACAAGACTAGACAAGACTAGACAAGACTAGACAAGACTAGACAAGACTAGACCCCCCCCCTTCAAAATAAAGGACTCATGGAAATAAATTGGTTGACATTATTCACCTACAACCAGATTGACAACCATTGACATGCTTTTATTTTGTTAATTGGCCAGGCACCATGCACAACTGGCAGAATATTATGTTGTGTGATAATATCACAAAAATCATTTGCATCTGCAGTCACCGGGGTGGAACCTGATTTAATAAGAAGAGCACATCGGAATAGCATTCCAACTCATCCGACTAGGGGAGATTAGAAATGTGGTTTAAAACGTACAGTATTTGCATGAAGAAGAAAAAACTCATTTTGAGAGGAGTTCCGTCATCACAGCATGGCTGGGTTCTGCTTCGGTGCCCTCTTCCTGCCGCTTCATTCACAGAGATGATTGAAGGATGTATCCGTGTGTAAACTCGTTAAAATGCCTCCCATCAATTACTGTTGCCCCTCAGTGGCGTAATGTGTTAATGATGAGAATGAGAGTGAAACAGGGAGGGGGTGGGGGGGAAAGGAGGGGGGGGGGGGGTGGGGGGCAGGGATAAAGTGAGAGAGGCAGAGAACAAAAAGGAGGATAGACTTTGCTTCCAGAACTCTCGCTGCTAAGCCGTCTCCCTTCGATCCACACGAGTGACTGATGACTGATGGCATTGGTAAAGCAGACCGCTGTGCTGTTCTGTGTGTGTGTGTGTGTGTGTGTGTGTGTGTGTGTGTGTGTGTGTGTGTGTGTGTGTGTGTGTGTGTGTGTGTGTGTGTGTGTGTGTCACAGTGAAGAGGAGTGAGAGAACAATGTCAGTGGGGCACTCCGTGGTTGTAATTAGGTCAGAGTGTGTCTTGTCTGGGAAATGTCATTAGCCACCGTATTCTAATATGATTAGGTTTGTGTCCCCCCCACCCCCCCACCCCCCCACCCCCCCCCACTGCCTCACCTCATCATTGACACATGATGAGGAGACACACTCAGCTCAGCTTGAAGTCACATCAGTGCGCTGTGAGAAAAATCTCCTCTTGCTCCCCTGCATAACAATGAGAGGCTGGGAGACACACACACACACACACACACACACACACACACACACACACACACACACACACACACACACATATACTGTACATTCACATACATACTCATTACACACATATACATACACATGTAAGAACACACACTCTCACAAACTCTTCACCCCGAAGAGACGAATCAGGAGTAAAAAAAAGGGCTGGATGTTTAAACCCACAGCTTGTTATCTGCACTCTCCAGCACAGATTCTACCAGATGCAGTGTTGCACAGTATTGCAGCACTTTCACTGTCTGTTGAACTACTGCTAGCATCAGCAACTATGTCCGAGAGCTATCTGCACACACTCACACACACACACACACACACACACACACACACACACACACACACACACACACACACACACACACACACACACATACACACACACTCCAACTCTGTTAGAGACGGAAACAGTCTCCATGACAACATTCCTCTCATGTTCTCTGTGCAGCCAGTATCGGGTCCATGGAGGATGAGGGGGTAAAAAACACAGCCCCCCCTCTCCCCCTCTCTCTCCCCCCTCTCTCTCCATGTGGTGAGGCTATATGAGGGCTGAAGTCATTGCCATTGTATACAAGAGGGGTAGCTGTTGTTGTTGTTGGTGACCATGCGTTTTATCATTAGCCTCTTCTAAATGCCACGCTGAACACATGCATGTCTTTGAGGAGGAGAAAAGGAAGTATCTGAAAGGTTAGTGACTGTGATTGCCCTTCCTCCTTCCTCTCTTTCTGTCAAACTAAACCTCTGGTGACATTGAAAGAGAAGTGTGTGTGTGTGACAGAAGCTCATTTTGGAGATTTGTGAAGATATCTTTGGTGCTGTTTGATGTTGAAATGTCTCTTATGGAGCATCCAAAAAGACTGTGTCGGTAATCTTCTGGAACAGCTAATAAGCTTGATTGTTCGACTTTGATGATGTTCCAAAGCCTCAGTTCAGTTGGGGGTATATTTGTGATGCTTGTTACCATGTTTTTAATGTATTATACCAACTGCCAAATATCTAGGTCTGCAATGTATGTCCTGAGACTCTTCTTGTTGTGGATCTAAGGTGTCCGTCATGTCATGTTGTAAAGAACAAAAGGAAACAGTCTGGAGCTTAGGGAGTTCTGAAACTCCTGGGAAAAGGGCCTTCAATGTAGAGATGGAAATTAAATGGCTTTGTTAGTGTGATGGTGTGTTTTAGATGTCCTGCTGAGTTGATTTGAGGTACTGATTGGAGGACGATTGTAATGTAACTAGCTGCGATTGCCCTACTTTGGCCTGCTGATTGGCTGAGTTAGAGGAAATGATAACCCAATCAGCCAGAGGTTTCAGTTGCTTCACCCCCTCCTCCCCTATCTGGGTCACCAGTGCTGGAGGCCTCTCTGTGGGGTTCCATACAGGGTTTCCAAGATTTCATACCCAGTCAGGAACTATGAAAATAGGTCATATCTGGTTGTCATTGTACTGATGTGACTGCAGCTTGCATCATTCTGCACTTTCAACAAGATTTCTTGACAAATGACTATCGTAGTCGTACCATTTTTCACAAAGTCTCCTTGTTCTCTGACTAGTGTCCTCTAGCTTCACGGTTGGTCTCTCTTTGTTGACATGTTGTGTCTATCTGTGCTCTCCTGTGTTCCAGCTGACATCATCTCGACGGTGGAGTTTAACTCTTCGGGGGAGCTGTTGGCTACGGGGGATAAAGGAGGGAGAGTGGTCGTGTTCCAGAGGGAGCAGGAGGTAAGAACTCACACACGCACGCACACACACACACACACACACACACACACACACACACACACACACACCCACCCATTGTTTGGAAAGCAGGTACCCTAACCTGTGTGTCTCTTCTCCCCTCCCCCCGCTCCTC
>NC_139669.1:9719090-9736590 GCF_951799395.1 Argentina silus
ATGGGAGGAGGAGAGGAGGAGGGGAGGGAGGGAGGGAGGGAGTACTGTACTGTAACTGACAGCTAATGATATAATGTTTGAGCGTCCCCAGTGAGCTGGCCTGTACACGTACCGGCTGCTGGCAGAGTCAATATGAATCATAACAATATTTACAGGGCATGTTGACCCATGGCTCTATCCCCAAGCAGAGAGAGAATCTACTCTTACAGTAACATTTTCTCCATGGAAGTGACTGGTATGCAACCTCAGCCAAGAGGTTCAGACATGTCTGGCATAGAGGGTCTAGTGCTCCTACCCTGTAACCGTACTGTATGTTCCGGATGTTCCCCTCAACTGCAACAATAACATTAGATTCAAACCAGAAACAATGAAGATGACATTTCTTTCTTTCTTTCTCTCTCTCTATCTCTCTCCATCTCCGTTTCTGTTCTCTTCTCAGACTTTGAGGAGCCGGAGGACCCCTCCACTCGTTCGTTCTTCTCCGAGATCATCTCGTCCATCTCGGATGTGAAGTTCAGTCACAGCGGCCGCTACCTGATGACACGGGACTACCTCACTGTCAAGGTGTGGGACCTCCACATGGAGAGCAAGCCGGTCGAGACATACCAGGTACGCTGTGCTGCTTGGGTCAATGTGTGTGTGTATCTGTGTGTCTGTGTATGTGTGTGTGTGTGTGTGCGTGTGTGCGTGTGTGCGTGCGTGCGTGCAGTTGTGTGTGTCACTTTATATTTGCCTCTTGGCCAGGTTGTCAAATGAGAATTGGGGCTCTCATCTCGCCACACTGGTCAGGTTAAATAAATATACGGTTCAATAAATTCAATCAAACAATATTGATTTCAGCAGCCGCCATCACTCAGCATAATCACATGCCACTGTCATCCAGTAACCCGAGAACCCTGTCATCTTCACCAATTACCCGGGGAAGACATATCGAGCTCTGTGTCCATTTGAAGACTGATAGTGTCTGTTTCTCTTCTACCGAAGCCTACAGGGGTCAAAAACTCCTGCTGTGTGGTCCTCAGTGTCACGTCCACACTGTCACAGACAGCCATGCTGACAAGGTCAGCTGGCCATATATGAAAGGTCAGGCGATAGATCAAGTGATCAGATAGGCATAATAATCCCTCTGTTTGTGTTGGCAGGTGCATGATTACCTGAGGGGCAAGCTGTGCTCTCTGTATGAGAACGACTGCATCTTCGACAAGTTTGAGTGTGTCTGGAATGGAACAGACAGGTGAGTTAATGCTCTCTATCAGTGGAGGCTGGTGGAGGTAGAAATCAGAGGACGGGCTCATTGTAATGCATGGAATGGAATGAGGAATGGTGTCAAACACGCGTATTTAACACCATTCTTCATTCCATTCATTACAATGAGCCCGTCGTCCGATTTCGACCTCCACCAGCCTCCCCTGCTCTCTATTTATCTCTGTCTCTCTCTCTTCTAGATCCCTCTCTCTCTCTCTTTCTCTCTAAACATGCCCCCTCTCTCCTCTTTTCCTCACCAGTGTGATAATGACCGGCTCCTACAACAACTTCTTCCGGATGTTCGACCGGAACACCAAGCGTGATGTCACTCTAGAGGCGTCCAGAGAGAACAGCAAACCCCGAGCCATCCTCAAACCACGCAAGGTATCACACTAACACAGTAACACATTACACTATAACACCATCTGAGCCATCCTCCAACATCAAAACTAACTAGCAATACACTATAACACCCTCTGAGACCTGCCTCAGATGGGCTGATCAGAGCATAAATGCCTACTTCTGAGTAGTCCCGGCAAGGAGAATATGCAATATTAGGGACTTATAACTATGTATAGCCACAGCCCTTTTAGCTCCATTGGACCATGTGTATTCTCTCCTTACATTCATGAGCACCCCCTGCTGGTACAAAATATAATGTTTTGTGTGTGTGTGTCTGTATATAGGTTCTCTGGTATAACACTGGTATTAATGAATGGGTCCTCCCTCAGGTGTGTGTGGGCGGGAAGCGGCGTAAGGATGAGATCAGCGTGGACAGTCTGGATTTCAGTAAGAAGATCCTCCACACCACCTGGCACCCCCAGGAGAACATCATCGCCGTGGCAGCCACCAACAACCTCTACATCTTCCAGGACAAGGTCAACTAGAGGTCACAGACCCAAGACCCCCTGACCCCTGACCCCACGCATGAGGGGCAGGAGAGAGATATGGAGAAGGAGGGAGAGGATGGAGGGATATGGAAATGGGGAGAGAGAAAGAGAGACCCCCTTGTATGTGTGTTAACCTCTTCACTGAGGCATCCTCCTCCTCTCCTTGTCTAGTTTGCTGTTGGTGTAATGTTTCACAGCTCTGCCAAGGACATGCAGAGTTTTTCCGAAAAGGGGAAATTTCCGGTATTTGAATGGGAATGGCGGAGTTTAGACTCAAACAAAGGGAGTTTTGGAATGTGGGAATGTTCAGCCTAGATACAGTTGGGATAACATGACTGAAGATGCTGAAGTGAAAACTAGTTGCCTGTCTGCACAAACCACGCCCGCTCCTCAATCTGACTTTTTATTTATTTTATTTATTCATGCGGACACAATGAATAAAGGAAAGGGGGCTGCTTTTTTCTGTGCAAGCAGGGAATGACTGCGTGGATGAACTGAGATGTAGCAGCCCTCTGGAGACATTGTGTCCTGATTAAAAATGTTATGAGAGGAGAGAACCTAGAGAGAGAAAATAGAGCACACAGCCACCCAGAACCCTTAGAACCCAACTGTCATGGCTGCAGCTTGTGAAGTAGAGCTATAGCCCCACTGTCCTCCTGTCTGCATTCTGCCCTCCCGCCACTAGGGTACATCAGCCCCACCCAGGGGTCTCCTACAGAGGCCATTGGACAGTACGACAGGCTGCAGAGTCTCTGGACAGGAAATGACTAAAACTGAACTCTGACCCTTCGCCTCCTCAAAAGTACTGGAACTGAGAGTGGATGCTTCTGCCTGGTTCTGTGAAACGACAAGCTCGAGGGATGTGATTGGCCCCTTGTTTTGTGTCTCTGAAATGAGACTGTAGTGAAAATTGGTGGTTTTATTTAATGCTGTCATTTTCTGAGTCCATTTTGTTTGTCGATGATTCTGTTTAGAAGCTGTGGTGCCTTCTTTTGGTATGTGGGGTTGATGTAGTGGTATGGGGGGAGGGAGGGGAAGGGAGGACTACAACACAGGAGTGTGAATGTTTTTACAAGAAATGTTAACTTAGGAAATTGCTTTTTTTTTTTTTTCTCGAAACAAAAAAGAAAAAAACAATTGAGTTCCCAGATGAGAAGTACTTGAAGTCATGTAGTCAACATTTCGCTAGCACTGACTGCATGCTTATGATTTCAGGATGGTTCCAGTCCATCCCTGTTTTATACCACTTGTAGGCATTATGCAGTGATTGTGTGAACCGTAACTGCTATTGCACTTGTAACCCTGCAGTCGATCTGATATTACTCATAGAAATACCCCATTCCTGTGTCATTTACTACAGACTGTTGCTGTGCCTGTCTATGTTTCTAACCCAGAGTAGGATTAAGTTGCCCTTAGACACTGGTATCAGTTTTGATATCCCCAGCTAATGGCTAAGGTAGGGGATTTTGGGGAGGGTATAATGTAGGTTAATCCATATAATTTATTATTAATAATAATAATAATAATAATAATAATAATAATAATATAGATTAATTATAAGGTTAATCTGTGCTTAAGGGCAACTTCTACTTGGTAACCAGGAAAAACTTCTGGAGGTAACCAGGAACAACTAAGGGGACACGCCTGACCAGCAAACCGATGTTGAATTTACAAATTGGCTAAAATTTGGTTAAGGTTAAGGTTAGGGCTAAGGGTTTGGTTAAGGTTAGGGTCAGTTTTAGGTTTTTACTCGGGCTGTCAATGGGATGCTGGTCAGGAAGGTCCCTTTAGTGCCACCTGTAGGTAACCAGAGAAGGCACAGTACCATGACTTTAGCCTAACCTGTGATGAGGGCTATGTGTGATATCAGGGAATTTTAGGAACAATTCCTTAAATGAAACAGTCTAAAATGTCTTCTAAACAATTTCCGATGTGAAACAAAAAACGTTTATAGCTCAGAATGTATTGAAATGCAATTAATTGCCATGCAGTCTTTATGTTACTGGAATTCCTTTGAATAATAAAAAAAAAGTTGTGCAAGTTCAAATCTAATATGCAGTTTCTGTCTTTGTTTCATTATCATGGTAAACATGAGGATGGTAATAGGAATGCATCATCACGATTTGATTACATCATAAAGAATATTAAATATCGGGCCAACGGATAACTGTCAGACCCCAGCATGTGGTCCATGCCTTCACAAAACGGTGTTTGAAAGGTTAAGCAAGGGCGCCCTCATTTGGATTAAATATGAACTACTACACAAATCGCAGGCAAGCTGGAACACAGTAGGCTTGCTGCTGTGTTGGCATGGGATGCTAAGAATGTATTTAGGCAAGAAAGTTCATTTGGATTCGGTTTTCTTGGCAAAATGACACATTGTGCAGAGCGCAAACCCTTATCCAACAATTGGCATTACTCGACTGTTTCACTCCCAAGGGGAAATAATTATAATTTTGAAGCAATGATCCGTTTACTTTTTTGGATGACGAATATAAACCATAATCACTTTGTGGAAGATAGTCTACAGACAGACAAGGCCTCCGTTTATTCTCATCTTCAAATAGGCCAATCCCCACACGGTAATGCATAACTTATTTATTCATATGGTACAAAGTCCTTGTTGAATGCTTTGGGACTAATGTGTCGTGTAGTGAGTTTTAAACGACAAACGTTTTAATTGGCCCCGCGAGACTGTGGCGACGCGCAGAGCTCAGCGCGCGCAGTCAGTTGGGGACAGCAGCTGTCAATCAAACCGCATCTTTATAAGCGTGCGCACGGACGCGCCTGTCGCACAAGATAAGCCCATCTCGAGACAGACAGGAGCGCGACTGTGAGCTGATCGATCCTAAACAGATGCGATTAGAAACAGGTTGAGTTCACGTTGAGATTAATCTACCTCTAAGCTTATCTTTAGAAAAAGATTTTTCTTCACACTAAGTCACATTCTTAGAGTCTTAGTACCCAGACTACCTTTCAATCACTTTTTTTTCAGTCTAACATTTTCACCAGTCTATTTTTGATACTGTCTGCTTTGACAGTCTTTTTTACCACCAGTCTACAGTACCTGCTTTTCGACGGGATGGATAAACTCGCCACTGTGAATAACCTAACCATGGGGAACAGCTCCGTTGACAAGCGGTCATTCTTCGACCGGGGGTCCTACCAGCACCTGAACCCCGGGGAGCTCAGAGTCTTAGTGCCCGTCATCCTGCTGGTCATCTGTGTCCTGGGCCTGGTATGTAACGTCACCGCCATGGGCGTCCTGTTCTCCAACGCACGCAAAGGAAAACTCTCCCTCATCAACTCCCTCATCCTCAACCTGATGTTCGCAGACTGGCTGGTTCTGGCGTTCGCCATCCCTTTCCGAGCTGCCGCCTACTCCAAGCCGAGCTGGACACTGGGTTGGCACGTGTGTCGGACGGCCGAGTGGTTCCTCCACTCCTGCATGGCGGCCAAGAGCTTCACGGTGGCCGTGATGGCCAAAGCTTGCTACTGTTACGTGTCCAACCCCACCAAGCAGGTGAGCATCCGGCTGCACTCCATCCTGGCGGTGCTGCTGTTCATCTGGCTGTCCGCCTGCTCTGCCCCAGCCCCGCACTGGCTGTTCGCTACCCTGCAGATGGAGGAGAGCCGGGGGCTGGTGTGCGTGCAGGTGGTCCCCCCTGAGGCAAGGAACTTCATGTCCGTCTATGTAAAGGCCTATCCCCTGGGGGTGTTCTGCGCCCCTTTGAGTTTTGCACTTCTCTATTTCTGGAGGGCGTACGGGAGGTGCCAGCGCCGCTGTAGCAAGACCCAGAACCTGCGGACCCAGATCCGATCCAGGAAGCTCACCTTGATGCTGTTCAGTCTCACCGTTGCCATGGCTACCATGTGGCTACCGCAGTGGGTGGTGTGGGTGTGGGAGCGCCATGTGGCAGAGAGAGAGAGCGAGGGAGGAGAGCCCCTCGTCTCTTCTTCTCCTCCTCTCCTACTTTCCCTCTCTGCCCAGCTGCTCATGTTCTGTCTCTCTCTGGTCAACCCTCTCATCATTCTGTCCCTGTCGGAGGAGTTCAGAGATGGCTACAAAGGGCTGTGGAGGCGCATCACACTCCGCAAGCACCCAACACCCAAGCCTGGTCCCCATGCCCCCACCGCCCACCAGTCCCCCCTGCCTCGACCAGAGACCTCTGGGCAGCGAGACAGAGGTCTGGGCTCCAGTCCCAGCGCTAGCCAGGGGCCAGGAGGAAATCAGCAGCCCCAGCCGGAGCAGGGCGGTGGTGGGGAGGGAGATAGTGTGAGCCTCAGAGATGGAATAGTGCTGCCAGACTTGGAGCAGTTCTGGCATGAGAGAGAGGTGGGCACGCACACCGATGAGAATGATCCAATACCCTGGGAGCACCAGGAAGGCAACCAGGGGAGGAAATGAGGAGAGGAGACATTCTGGGCCGTTTCAGTAATCTTTTCTTCTCCTCGCTCTCTTTCTCTTTCTCTCTCTCTCTCTCTCTCTCTTTCTCTCTCTCTCTCTTTCTGTCTCTCTGTCCTGTCCTGTCCTCTCCTCTCCTCTCTCTGTCTCAGTGGTCAGACCACAACAACAGCAGCTATACAGACTGACCTCACCAGACTGTAGACTTGTCCACTCTAGAGTGAGCACACCTAGAGACCTAGAGATGGTGTTCAATTAAACTGTGTTAATGATAACATGATGAGATAAAAGTGTTATTGTGGTGCAATAGAACAGTGATTTGTTACATGCCATTGTCCCAGTGTTTCATAAACATATGTAGTATTCTCCTTCCCTAAAGTTATTAGGAAATGAATCTATGTGGTTAGATGGCATTGTTATGTTAAATAGATTTTTCAACATCTTTCAGGTAATCATGTAAATATGTGTAAAGTAATCCCCAAAATGTCAACAGTTGATATATGGATTATTTATTACATGAAATATAAAATCAGAAAATTGTAAATAGCCTATTCAAAAAATGTGAACCATATACAGTGATTTTATGATGGAACAGTATTTGATGTGACCGTTGCAGGTATCAGTGTCTGATTCTCCTGTTTACTGTGGGTTTGTTTTGTAATCATCATGTGTCTGTAAAAAGATTGTTTGCAATAAAGTTAATCACAAAAATCGTATTTGTCTGACTTGGTATTTCCCCCATTCGTCTAGGATGAGTTCTCTTGCATTGAAATGTAAATACCTCAAAAGCATACTACAATGTCATAACTCAAAGGTAATATTCACAAAATAGTACCAAATAGTACCATGCTCACAGGTAATTATCAACCAAAGTGTAAGGAGCTGAAAAAGTGGGAATTCCCCCCTGCTTAAACAGTATCTCCACCCGGCTGTGGATGTTGTTCTTGTGGACGGATGGAGAGATGGAGTCCCTGGGGCTTTGGATGCCTGCCACAGGACTCAGCAGGCTGCAGAACCTGGGCTTGGCACTGCTAATGACCACTAGTTGTCCATATGCACACGAACATGCAAGCATGCACATGCACACACACACACACACACACACACACACACACACACACACACACACACACACACACACACACACACTCGCTCTCTCTCTCTCTCTCTCTCTCTCTCTCTCTCTCTCTCTCTCTCTCTCTCTCTCTCTCTCTCTCTGTCCTAATGACTAGAGTCAAGCACCTCAGGATAGACCCCTGTTGACTTTGAGGGGCATTAAAAATCATTTGGATAGAAGGTCACTCATTAGAATTTCTATGGGTACTAATTACTGCTAAAGGTTTTGCTTTGAACTCTGATGGGCATATTTGAGTGGACTCAGCTCTGTGGGGAACTCCTAAGTGATCCTTTGAGACCACTGATCTGCATGGGCTGGTATAGGTTTAATGCTTAGTACAAGGTACTGTACCTCAAGTGTGAAATGGGTGGAGCCATTTTTAGCAACAGTGTATGTTCTCATGTTCTTAGTCCCTTGCGGTCTTGTGTCCATATTGAAGTCAACACCAGAGGGCAGCCTACTTGATGAAGAGGGTCAATCAGTCCATTGACATTTTAACTACCCTTTCCGGTACAATTGTTTGTTTATTACTTTGTGTGACAGAGAGCAAGAGAGCTTCAACCTTTATTGTGTTTTGGCAGACTTGAGAACTGTGGAAGAGGAGTGTATTATACTGTTCCTCCTCAACTGTCTGAGGAGATGCAGAAAACTAAGAAAATGGTATGTTCACCCCCTGAAGAATTCAAGAGTAGATGATGGGGAATTCATGACACTTGTCTGGCCCATGTGATGCATCGACGAGCAAAAGCATTTCCAATACTTTCACACGTCATCAATCAGACTTACTTTATCTTCGACTGACTTTATCGGCGTGTCCCTCACATTTCATACCGTAGAAATCACATTGTGCCTCAGAACGGCTTGCTGTGACCCTTTGACACTTGGTCACTGGCAGCTCTCAGCAAAGTATAGCTGCCAGTTATAAGTTGGGAACCTCAACAGTGTGTAGCATCGTCTCTGAGGTGTGCGAAGCTATCTGGACTATCCTACAGAACGACTTGGTTGCTTACCCCTCCGTCGCACAATGGGCCAAAGATCCTCCAACAGTGCCACCTAAGGGTTGAGTGAGGTATCAGCGCACAAGTTACAATTTTGCTTTGCAGCTGGGAGCTCTGTGCTCTCTGTGTGCAAGCAAGGGGGTCGCCCATTTAGTGATAAAAATGACGTCACCACGCGGTAATGTGGAGACCTTTTATGGCCCTTAAGGCAGTATGCTGGAGACCCTTCCAACCCAGTCACCTATCAGGTGAGATGAGGGAAAGGAGGAGATGAGAGGAAACCGCTGACCCAGCTGTTGTTTGATCGATTGGTATATCTGTGATAACTGTGTACTGACGATGTCCAACATTGGGGCCCTGTGTGAATATTTCTAATCACTTATCAAATCTGGAACCAACATGGTGCAGATCTGAACATTAATATACATATACAACTGTATCTGGTTACATTTAGATAAGGGGAGTTGAGTAGGAGGTTGAGGGGAGGAGAAGAGAAGAGAAGGGAGAAATGGAGATAAGGGAGGTGAGGAGAGGAGAGTGGGGGAGAAGAGAGAGGGGGAGGAGAAGCTGGCAGTGAAACCTCACGCAGAGAACCCCCACCCCCCTTTCTCCCCCTGCTCCCTCCCCCTCTGTCCCCTCTCACCTCTCTCTCCCCCCGCCCAGACGACATTTCACTCTCATTAATCTTTGATGGTGACCTTTCTCTGCCAGAGGCAAGCGCCTCAATCACTGGAGCACTTAACACACGTAACCCTCTACCAGTCCCCAGGCTAACTCTATACCAGCCCAATGTGGAAGCATCTATTACTGACAATGTTTGCCGTGTTCACGGCAACACCTTATGTGACGGTAACATATGGGGCCCACATATGTGAACTACAATGCTAAAATGGCACATCACTTGGCATAGATTTAGACACAGACATTCGTACAGTACAGGGGAGGCTAGTGGAGGAAGAAATCGGAGGACGGGCTCATTGTAATGCATGGAATGGTATGAGGAATCAAACACTGAAATGGTGTGTTTGACCATTCCTGTGTTTGATATCATTCCTCATTCCATTCCATGCATTACAAGGAACCTGTCCTCCGACTTCTGCCTCCACTAGCCTCCCCTGGTACACTAGTTTTTTATGTAATCTCTTTCAATATATGTCAAAAAATACCAGCTGGAGCCTGAAAGAAACATAACTTTCTCTCTATTTGGGGTACAACCTGTACATAAGCAGATAATAAGGTCAAACACAATTGTGTGGAGGTTATTTTCCCATATGGAGAAAGCTGGAGGGGTAGAGAGAAAGGAATGGTCAGAGAAATGGAGGAAAGGAGGGAGATAAGAGGCAGAAAGATGGAGTGATGGAGGGAGCAAGGGGGTGTAGACTAGAGATAGGCAGGTACAGAGAGAGGGATGGATAGATGAAGCAAATGAAGAGGGAAAGTTATAGGGGGAGGCAGAGAGAGGGAGATAGAGATCGAGGGGACAGAGGGAGAGATTGATGGGTGGTTTAAAGAAAAGCAGGGGACAAAGAGGGAGGGAGGATGAGAGAATCAGCGTTTAAGAAGAAAAGGAAAACAACTCAGGCTTAATTAGGTCATTATGCTTCACTCCATGGGGTGGTGGTTTCAGCAGGTGAGCTCGTCTCTCTGCCCTCCCCTGAAGACCTCTCCCTGCCCCTTCCCTCTCTGCGCCCCTCCCCCCTGCCATGAGGGGAGTCGGGGGTGTCACCACGGTATGTTTCATCCCTCAGCCAACAATCATCTCTAATAAATGATGCACCACAGGGAGCGACAAGCTAGCTAGCGCTAATTAGTACAGGCAGGAGAGGGTGGCTGTAATCAACTTAAATGCCCTCCCACTAACCCGACCAACCTCTCAAAATCCCCTCCCTGTCCCTGTGCCCCTCTGAGCAACCTCCCCCCAACAGCCCCATGGAGCTTCACCCCTCAATGTAGTCCACAGAGAGCAAAGCAAGGCATGTATGGAGGGGGATAATGTGAGAGGGGTGTAAGTGTGTGTGTGTGTGTGTGTGTGTGTGTGTGTGTGTGTGTGTGTGTGTGTGTGTGTGTGTGTGTGTGTGTGTGTGTGTATGTGTGTGTGTGTGTGTGTGTGTGTGGTAGGGGGTTTAGGTTAGGGGGTCTGGCCTTGATGTTGGGGGTCTTTTGATTTTCGTAAATCTGTCTTTCATCTCAGTGAAGGGGGCAGTGATCCAAAGGTTAGGCACCTTTCTACCCCTCAGTGTGGGCCTTGAGGGGGGTCTCTTTTTAATTCTCTCTCTGCTTTTCAATTGATCTGAGATTGAACGTTTAAAGCAGGAGTTGTTAACACAGGCTGTTATTGTATGGGAACCACTAGACTGTGTTCTAGTACATTCTATTCTCTTCAGAACTGACTTGTTCTAGACTAGAGGTCATTGGCAAGAGAGTTCTAAATCATCTCTGGTTATACTGATATGATTGTAATATGACCAGACTTCCATAGTCTGAGGAGTGGATTGTTGACAGTAGACAGATTGTTATGGCCTGTGAGCGATCTGAGGGGAGGCAGCAGTTTCAGACATTAGGAAAAAGGAGAGGGAGGCGGAGAGAGGAGAAAAAACAAGAGAGGGAGGAGGAGGAGAGAGTAAGTGTGTGAGAGCTGACTGTACATTCTAGTCAACAGCAGAATACAACAAAGCAGCTGCTGGTATACAGTACTTATCTCAGAACCAGGGGAGGCTGGTGGAGGTAGAAATCGGAGGACAGGCTCATTGTAATGCATGGAATGAAATGAGGAATGGTATATAACACGTGTGTTTTTCCATTCCATTTCATGCATTACAAAGACACGCGTTTGATAACATTCCTCATTCCTCAGTAGGAGGACATACATTTGTCTTCATGTGGTACAAGACATGCAAGAGTGAGGTGTATTTAGAAGCACCGCGGGAACCTTCAGGGTGGGCTGTGTGGTACAGTACTCACCTGAAGTACTGCTGATGTTACAAAACCAAACATTCTTCACCCCTGGTGACCTGAAGTGCCACAGATGATGATCCCTTTGTCTGCTCAGTCTGGCTCAAATAAATACAAAAATAAAAGTGATGTCATTTTGAGTGTAATGCTGTCTCATACCAGCAGATCCCTTGGTGTCCCCCTCCCCGGTCAGGATAAATTAAGGACATGCATGACCAGCAACTCCATGTTGAATTGGTTAAAGGCCCACTAAAGTGACTTTGATTTGCATATCAAATCATTTTTTGGTAAATGTTAGGTTACATACTTTAAGTGTTCACAATTAAAATGCTACAAAAGAAGCAAGAAGTAGCTTTTTTGCTTATCACAATATCTCAAACCAGCAGACTACAGGATTGACTGGGTGTGACGCTTGTATTTTTGATTGACAGTTCGCATGTTTGATTGACAGTTCGTCTCGTGAGCAGTTCCTTCATTGGTTCAATGTTTTATTTTTAGCTTGCTGTAATGTTGACCAATTTGTGATGTTAGCAGCCTACAGTGTCTCTTATGTGGATTTATGCTGCATTTCTGTTTGCAGTTTGCAGCTATTCCATTTTTTTGTGAGTTACTTTGAAGCTTTGTGAAACTGTTAGCAACTCTACTAAGATTAGTTGGCGAACAGGTCGTTTTGTTTGTTTGTTGCTAACACTGTGCTAGCTCACACAACAAGATAACTAGCTACATATTTTCTTACCTGAACAGTCTTGCTGCATTTTACAGCAACATTCTAAATGTCCAGTTTCATCTAGTCTCGGTTGTTATCTGTACTTGCAGGAGATGACAATGTGTGCACTGCTAGTGCTAGCTAAAATGGGAGGGTGTGAAATGTAAACAAATTATATTATTGGTTTATTTTATTGAGTTTAACTACATGATCTAAAACTGAGCATTTGAAGGAGAGAAGCATATATTTTTTTACAGAGTAAAGTATTGAAAAAAGAGTATTGGAAAACGTCAGAAACCTTGGATGATGCTAATTTGAAACGTCAGAAAATTTGGATGATGCTAATTTGAAACGTCAGATAATTTGGATGATGCTAATTAGATTTTTTGAAGCCAAAATTCAAACCAAAACACTGGAAATGACGATTTTCACTTTAGTGGGGCTTTAACATTTGGTTAAGGTTAAGGTATGGGTTAGGTTGAGGGTTTGGTTAATGATAGGGTTTAGATTAGGGTCAGTTTAAGGTTTTGACCTAGTCTGGCTGTCAATTGGAATGCTGGTCAAGAAGCTCCCTTCAGTTTTTACCCTCCCCTGATCCACTAATATTGGCAGATAGCTAACACTGCCATCTACAGGTCATATTCAGTCACTTCTCATTCCAATTTCTAACTGTCTGGCCCTGTTACAGATATGAACAAGAACATAAACACACTGTACTGTAAATGAACAAATATCAGTTGAGACATATACATGTTTTTTTTTTCAAGTTTATTTGAAATCAAATTGAAGGCACAGTGTTTCATACTGCCTCTGAGTTTGCATAGGTCTGATGGGAAGTTTCAACATGGCTGCTAATGATATACATTTCCAAAACATAATAAATAATACATTATGGATTCTGCTGCCTTAATACACCACAGTTCAATAGGATCACATACTGTGTATAGTAACTTATGTGACTGATGACAATTTGACACTTCAGAGGTGCACAAATATAGTCTGGTTCCAGATCTCAATGAGCTTTACTCAACTCATTTGTCAGGTCAAACAGTGACAACAGTAGTAAGCTCATACAGATGTGGAACCAGCTAGCCCAAATATACTTTACTAGTGCTAATGTTACAGTACAGTTCTTGGCAATAAAACACTGTCACTTTTCAAAAAGAGTATATAAGACCACAACATTTTGCAGTGTTGCAGGATAGTTCGGTCTTCAATGGATTCACTGCTATGCAGCGTCTTTATCCTCACATTATAAAGGACAATAACAAAAATAGTACCAGCTGCTAATAACAGCAGACTTCAAACGTACTAAAGGTACGAGTCGCCATTCTGAAGGCACTTGGCAACCAGATGTTCAAAACAGTACCGTTCAGAAAGTACTCAAAGATCTTGAATGCTGCCCAGATATGTCTACTGTTTATCAGTTTTAACCCCGGGTAAAACCCATGGATGTAATGGCAAAAAAACAGGTGGGTAAACCCCCATCGATTGAAAAGATGGGTAAACCTTAATGCAAATAACACCAGCAGAAAAGGTGGGTAAACTGAGTTTACTTGGGTTTACCCTCCAATCACTGGTTATACCAGAGTGTTCTAACATATAACATTCCAGAACACTAGGCAATAATGTCCAGGTCTGGATGATCTATCCTATTCTTCAGCACAGCTATTCAACACAATATACACAATATAAAAAAATGTGGACAAATTTGAACAAAATAAAAATCATTTTCAAATAGTTATTGCTACATAGGAGACACGTGTCTGTCATCTTAGGCATAAGCGTGTAGTTACAGCATGCATGTGGGACCATCACGGGTCCTCGTATTCCAGTCTAAATCTTGCTATCATTTATTCACGCACAAGAAGCATCACAATCTAAGCATGACGTTTTTTTCTTAATATAAGATATTCCCTTATGACTCATGCTCTTGTAGGAACAGAATATTCCGTTACATAGGCTACAATGTTGTAAACATGTTCATTTTCTCTGTTTGCTCCGAAGCTCTGACAATAAATACACCTGAAACAGCATTTGGACACTTGATACTGTGTGAGCACACGGACTGTATCAACACACACACATGACACACGACAAAATCCACCAGGTTCAGTCTTAAATATTACAAGTATGCAGGATGTCTGGTTTCAAGTGGGTAAGGCAGACATAGAGGATGGTAGAGAAGGGGTCCCTGTGTGTCCTGTGGTCATCTTGTCTCACAGTGACATGTTCTCTCCCCAGTGACAGTTGACAGGGTATCCCTTTAGCTACCGTGGAAGCAGTGGAGGCTGGTGGAGGTAGACATCGGAGGATGGAGCCCGTCCTTCGATTTCTACCTCCACCAGCCTCCCCTGCCTGGAAGAGATCTCTGGTATCTCTGGTTTCACTGCAATCACCGGTGGTCCTCAACTTTTCCCTGAGATCTTGTTTTGGGATCTAGATCGAACATAAAAGAGAAGAAACAAGGTGATAATTATATCAGTTTTCCAAATCAGAAGATGGCCGCATCTACTGATGGCCAGTAAGGAGGGCACATCATTTGAAAAACAGATACATTACAATAAAGAACCCCATGTTACCAGATAATTGACATTTACCTGATCTGCTTTTTCTGTCCAGCAGATGGCGCCAATTTAGTCTTTCCTGTTTTCAGCTTGTTTGCTGATACCTGCTTCCCACTCTGCTGTGGCCCCTACAACAGACAGCTAACATTCTCAGTAATGTATAGGAAGCCAAGGACAAAATGCCATTTTAAGAACTATAAAGCTTTTTTTTAATCTGTATATATCTGTCTCAGGGGAGGCTGGTGGAGGTACAAATCAGAGGACGGGCTCATTGTAATGCATGGAATGGATTGATCCTCTACCTCCACCAACCTCCCCTGATCTGTCTTACCTGAGAGGGTTTGGTGAGTGGGCAGGGGGGCGGGGGTCTGTTGGGGGGGTCAGGTCTGGCTTTCAGAGATGCTGAAGGGGAGGGCTGGGGGCTGGGGGGCAAGGAGGGTAGAGGGGGAGGCTGGGGCTGGGGGTAGGACTGATGCTGTGGAGGGGTTTGGGGCTGGAGAGAGGACTGAGGCTGGGGTTGTCTCTCCCGCTGCTGCCCCGCATAGGCAGGTATGGGAGGGGGCTTCACAGTCGGACGCACAATAGCGTGTCTGGACCTGGAGCAGGAGGGGCTCGGATGAGAACTGGACTTGCCCTGGAAACAAATACAAGGAAAACTATGAAGGATTATTATGAACATAAAAGAAACCCTTCTTTTATTATATACCTCAGTCAGTCAGTATTCCTTTAATCTTACTAATTGAACTGACTGTGTTTCAGTTTGAAAGACACTATATAGTATCGTGTTTAAACTGAAATGTAATGAAAAAGTAAAAGAATACGTACATCAACAGGTTCACTCACCAGTCTGTTAACGCCCTGTATCTTCAGCAGGAACGCAGGGTTGGCATGCCCGTTGGCATGAATTGGTTTGGCCTCAGTAGGGACAGGGCAACTAAGGGTTAAAAACAAAACTAAAACAGTCAGTAGTGCAGTTCATTACAAGACGAGTGTCTAGTAAAACATACGTCTGAATGACTGAATCACACACATTGGCGTTGGAGGCGGGACAGAGGTTTTCAGAGGGCGGAGCTTATGCCTGTAGCAGCACCACAGTCCCACAGCAGCCAATATCACGAAGAGAACCAGGGGGAGGAGCAACAGAACTTGGAATAGGCTGTCTATTAGGGCAAAAGATAAACAAATAAGGTCAGTGAAAACATGAGCCTGTTAATAAATCCCAACAACAATAAATATCTGTACTTCATCAAAATACCAAAGCAAATATCACACTATTGTTGATTGACTTACTGACAGACTGACTGACTGACTGACTGATTCATGCATTGATTATTTGGTTGATTGAAGGATTGATTGATTGATTGCACGATTGATAGGTATCTCACTGTTGTTGATGACAGGTCCACTGTCGGCACTCCCGCCCTTCCCCTCCTGGTCACAGAGAGGCGGAGCCCAGCCTGAGTCACAGTGACAGTTGTGGTTGTTGTTGCACAGCTGAGGAGGAGGGGAGAGAGAACCACAACAACACCGGTTCATCTCTCAACACTACCAGACAATCAATCAACATTCACAATTCATTTGCAGCTCGCTTTTTTTCCATAAAAACATGTCTTTTGCATGACTGGATTGACTGACTGATGTACTGCAGGGTCGTTATGACGACACACAGTGCAGGGCATGGCTGCCAGATTCACATAGCCTCAGTAGGCTCAGGTCCAATCCTCCTCTAGTTCTCCTAAACCTGATCCCCCTCCCCCAAACCCAGACCCTACCCCACCTAAACCGGCCCATACGTCTCTGTAACACCCTGACACCTGACCGCTGCCAAACTCCGCCCTTAGCCCTCCCTTACCCCGCCCTTAACCCTCCCTTACCCCGCCCTTACCCCTCCCTCAACCACATTATACCCCATGGCCGTGGCACTTGGCATTGCACTCATCCGCCTTCAGGAACGACGCGTTGCGACACTCTCCTCCGAAACAGATCTGTGTGAGAGGAAGAAAGAGAGGAAGAAAGAGAGGAGAGAAAGACAGTGAGTCGTCATCATCACGCACACGCATGACAGTCTGCCACATAACAGAGCTCTCTAGAGGACTAAAAGACATGCAGGATATTAAAACACTAAACTCTGCGCATACAGATTCACATATGCATGCCCAAGCCCCAGTCCAAGCCTACTCCTCAGCCTCAGCCCTAGCCCCAGCCCAAGCCCCAACCCTAACCCCAGCCTCAGCCCCAAGCCCCAGCCCCAGCCCCCTCCTCAGCCCCAGACACAGCCCTAAGCCCCAGCCACAGGCACCAGCCCCAGGCTCACCCCATCCTCTCCACACTTGGTCCCCGTCATGACCAGGCCTGGGTCCAGCGTGTCCCCCTGGTTCTCGTCCCCTTGTCCCGGCCGGTAGACGTGAGTCCCCCTACACAGGATCTTCCGGTTGCCCACCCGGACTGTGGTGTCTATAGGTACAGCGTTGGTCTCAATGGGCTTGGAAGCAGAACTCAGACACTGGATCTTCCCACACTTGGCATCACTGAAGAAAACAAATAAGCATTTATAGGTTATTATGCAATTTCAGACTAGATTTCTGGTCTGCAGAAGTGCTACGGAAGTCATTCTGAATGC
>NC_139669.1:9739090-9744090 GCF_951799395.1 Argentina silus
CTAAGGTTTATCCAGTCATGACCATATATGGCCGTGTCTGCATTTGTTTGTACAGAGGTGTGAAAAACCACAAACACATACGCATACACACACATGCTGGGGGCCTCGCTCACCTTATCTACATAGTTTGCAGCCTCCAGTAGCTTCATCTTGGTTTTTTCCAGGTCACTGCCATGTTTCTCAAACTACACAGAGGACACACACACACACACACACATCATGGCGGTACTTCACAGAAGACAGAGGACGTGAGTCAGGGCTATAGAATGACCTCAACCAATCACACCTCTCCCACACAGCAATTAGAATAGACTATGTGAGATCAGAGGGATAGGGGGTCTGGGGGTGGGGGGGTGGGGGGGTGGGAGGTGTGGTGATAAGATGATAAGAGAGGGTTGTGGAGGGATGCAACAGCGGTTCAGTATCTAAGTCTCTTGCGGTGGAGAGAATGAGTCACAGGTCAGAAGAGAAGACAGGAGTCCATACTGCCTTCATTGACATGAACGAGTGGAAGATGGAGAGAGAGGGGGATGAGCATGCTCTCACCTCAGCGTGGTCGGCTACCAGCAGCAGCTCCACGTACTTCATACTCTGGCCCGCGTCCCTCCGCTCCTGAGAGAGAGGGAACCGTCACATGAAGAGGTTCACTGCCAGCTACTACTGTTAAGGTTCATTTGTGCTTCAATTGACACTTGCCGGCAACTGTCGGAAATGACGTCTAGCCGACACTTTTGAGTATCGCTGAGGGTTGTCGTGCACCTCCTCAACTTTCTTGTATATGACAAGGCGAGCGCCACTTCGTTTTTGTCGAGGGACGATATGTCGATCGACACATCTTAAAAAGCATAAAACAGCCTTTACAGGTGTCGTGCACCTCATTGAACATAATTTATCAAAAATATGATTGAACTGCACATTACTGTCCAATCAGGGCAGATGAAGGAGAGGAGACTCGGAGCGGAAGCCATTACTTTAGACTTTTGGGATGCACCCTCTCTCTCTAACACTCACCCTGACAACCCGCGGCGCCATCATTCCTTGAATGAGGTCATCCAGCCCCTCCTCTTGCTCCTGGTTGCTATGGTGATGCCGGCAGGTTCCACTGGGCAGCCGGAGGCTCTCAGCTCGGAACACGGCGTGCGGCTGCGTATCCATGGTGAAGGACAGGGGTTCTATCAGGTAACTCACGCTGGTGTTCAGCGTAATCAGTCCCCTGGGGAAACAGAGACACTCATCAACAGTTCCAGGCAAGCTCCCTGAGGCTTACTGCAACATTGAGACTAAAGGTGTTTTAAGTTGTATTACTGATGTTGTAAGTGAAACATTTTCACAATTGAAAAACATACAGTGCCATCTCAGTCTCTGGCAGAAGGAAGACCACACCAAAATCTAACTACTAAACAAGCTCCCAGATAGACAATGTTCAACCAATGCAAGCATTGCACACAAACACTAGATACGTTGGATGTCAAGTCTGAGACAACTTCATTGTGGGGGGAGTTAACCGCAGGCATAGACATTATTATGTGTCAGCATGCCGGATGGGTGGAGCAGAGAGAAGGGTCCCACAGGTGGATCACTGATGTTTACACACTGGGATACTTCATGCAGCCTTGCTTCCTCTGTCCTTATGGCTATGCTGCTCCACACACACACACACATACACACACACACACACACACACACACACACACACACACACACACACACACACACAGTAAAGCAGCTGTAGAAAGCATCTGGAGGATGGCCGCCCACACATCCCTGGCATGATGCCTCTCCCTGATGGAATCCCCACAGACTCAGCAGGCCTGATCTGGCGTGCGTGTGTGTGTGTGTGTGTGTGTGTGTGTGTGTGTGTGGTGGTGCATTTGTGTTTCTGGCCAGATAATGTGCATTAGCAAGGGTATGTATTCAGATGAGGGGCTAATAGAGGACACGCACACAGATGTTGGGCTGTGAGTTCTGTCAGTGTGTGCCTGTTTCTTTGCTAACTGTCTGAACCTCTTTGAACCTGAGGCAGGAAATATCAGCTCCACAGGATGATGGATCCCAACCAGGAGAAAACATCAATCCATAAACCTCATCCCCCAACACTGTACTCAATGAACTAACACTGGACCCGATGACCTACGAACACACTGCCCGAGAGAACTGCACAGCAGGACTGACCATGGTAACACTTTATTATATATATACATATAGATAGTCCTAAATAGATGGTTTGTAGATGTTCAGTAGATGTTCAACTGTCAATAACATTTAAACTAACTACTCTATCCACTAACCCTAAACCTTAACCCTTATCCTACCCCTAGACTTAACTTGAAACCTAACCCTAGCCCTAACCCTAATCTTAACCCTAACTCTAACCCTGACCGCAACCCTAGCAAGCTGTTGCATATCAACAGAGTTGCAGTTGATAGTTTGTTTGGGAAACGGTAGATCATCTACAGGGGACCATCCAAATAAAGTGTGGCCCTGGCCAATCCTGCTCCTGTGTGGCAGGATTGTGTTCCAGCCCAGTGCTAACACACACCTTCATCTGGTTGTGATTTACCTGAGACCTGTACAGGTGCTGAGAGCAACACTGGACCCTGCCACGCCCTGAACTTCACCATGGTAGAAACAGTGGCCCTGTAACACAAGACCAATGATGAAACATATTGACCACATCTGTTCATGTACACTGTGCATGCATTGGCCATTGGTTCATATAAATGCATTAACCATATCTGTTCATATCTGGTCTTTCTTTATTCAATGATGATAAGGTTGACATGAATCCCCCCTCATTGTGAGAACATTTGTATTCTAGTGGACTTACAGTGCTGGGAGGAGAAGAGGTCTGCCGGGAGCCACTTGGATTGTACCATATCTCCTGATACCCGGGGGCCAACAGCTGTCTAGAACACAGAGAGACATAACAACCCAATTACACAGAGCAGGTGGATACATGTATATGTTAAACACTAATGAATCCACTCCTTCATGAACACAGGGGAAGACTCATGTATTTACGTTAGCATATCATAGCCTGAGTGCTTCTGTTGTTCACAATGCTACATCTTTCTTAGGCAACACAAGAAGGTTGACTGGAGCAGAAACAGACTGGCACCCAAGCTAATGTAACCATGACCTCAAAATAACATCACGATAGGGCAGGGTGGCTGAGGTAGCTAGGTCATACTGTCTAAACTGTCTTGCACCCTGATGGAATGAGTTTGATAAGAGTGAAAGCACAGTGAGAGAGATAAACAGGAAAAGGGGTAGAGTGATAGAGAAGGAATGCAGACAGAGACATGTCCTCTCCAGCAGCCAACAGCTCATGAAACATTTATGTTGACTAAACCACTCTACACACAGGAGAGAGTGCCTGAAAGCACAGAGATATTCAGAGAGAAAATTAAGAGCAGAGGACGATACTGGAAAGAGACGGGGGGGGTGGCGGACATGTTGGCGAAAAAGAGTGGTGTCATGTAGACTAGTGAGCGTCAGTGGCCGGGGTGAAATGAGGGTTGAAGTTAAGTTCCATCACCTCAGGATCTGAACATGGAATTGACTGTTCCTGTCATTAACACAGGAATTGAATCTCATAATGAGCCATTACTGGACTGTACCCGTTTTGAGGACAGCTCCAGCTTCAATACTTACTAAAAGGGTGAGCCCTGACACACACACACACACACACGCACACACACAGAAAGGGCTAGAAAGAGAAGAAAGAAGAAGACAAATATATATCTCAATATGACCCAGAGTTGGTGTGTATGTCCAGCATCTGTATGTTATGTGCATGTTTGACAGGGCCATCATTTACAGTCTAAATCCTTGGCTCTGTAAGAGATCCTCTCAGAGAGGATATATGATGATGACGGCCCTGGAGTTTGTCTCCGAGTAAACTGAGAGACACAGGGGGAGACGATAGCTCTGTCAAACCTGCAGATGCTTCACAGACAGGCCAATAAACAATCATTCTCGCCATGAAAATGTACTGTGTGTGTGTGTGTGTGTGTGTGCGTGTGTGTGTGTGTGTGTGTGTGTGTGTGTGTGTGTGTGTGTGTGTGTGTGTGTGTGTGTGTGTGTGTGTGGTGTGTGTGCACGCACGCGTGTTCAACTTTGACTTCAACCCTCTAATATTTACGCTCCATACAGATGCTTGTTTTCCTGTCCAAGTCTGTCTCAATCCATTCTTCCTGTTTTCATTCATAAACGGGCTATTTCTCCCAGCTGTTATCCCCCTCTCTCTCAGCGGTGAGTGCTTTCTCTCCTGCCCTCAGATCCATCAAACTGAGGAATGCAGCTAGACCGCAGTGAAACATGGGGAAATGAACTCCGGGGAGACGTCTAGCCACGTTCCAATATTGATGTTGGTTGGACAGTGGGTTTGGCTAGCTTACACGAACAGGCAGTCCAGACTCGAGACCATCCAGCTTTTTGTTTCCATTCACCTGCTTTTTGTTTTTTCATCTGTCATTTCTGTCCACCCATCATCTATCTTGGTCAGATGATAAGGTGTCCTGAGAGTTCATGTCCCTAGCTAGTGTAACAGCGGTGATTTGGAATCACACTCTCGTGATGATGTAGCCCTGCCTGAGACATGGTGAACTCAAGTGTCACCCACGGACCTTGAGGATGTCCTCTTGGTCTAATGGGAGACGCTTGGGTCTTCCAAGCTGGAGACCCCAGATTCAAAACCCAATCTGTCATACTTGAACACAGAGCCCACCAGCTCTGGAAGTGTCTGCCTTTTCCCTCTTTCCCTGGTCACAGGCCCAGGGAGAAGCAGGAGGACCCATCCAGGCGACCACAGCATGTCCCCCATTATTTACTGCAGGGCATTGAGGGAGCAGCCAGAACAAACAGTGGAGCCACAGTCAGCGACCTACACATCAGTGGAGGCTGGTGGAAGGAGAAATCGGAGGATGGGCTCATTATAATACATGGAACGTGTACGTGGAACATGTTTGATACCATTCCACATTCCATGCCATGCATTA
>NC_139669.1:9749090-9794090 GCF_951799395.1 Argentina silus
GTGGGGGAGTGGGGGGCTTCTCCCTGAGGGGATGGTCAATCAGACGCAGCGGAGTCACGGTCTGTCTACATTTGCATTACATTTATGGCATTTAGCAGACACCTTTATCCAAAGCGACTTACAACAAATGTCTGTTTGTGTGTGGGTGTTTGTGTGTGTGTGTGTGTGTGTGTGTGTGTATGTGTCTGTGTGCGTGTGTGTGTATGTGTGTCCCTGGGCTCACTCTTTTAGTAGGTGTTGGAGCTGGGGCTGTCTTTTAGTAGGTGTTGGAGCTGGGGCTGTCTTTTAGTAGGTGTTGGAGCTGGGGCTGTCCTCAAAACGGACACACAGTAGCTTCTCCAATAATGGCTCATTATAAAATTCAATTCCTGTTTGTTCAGATCCTGAGGTAATGAAATTTCACAATTCAACCCTCATTTCACTGACGCTGACTGGTCTACATGACACTACTCTCTTTCGTCAACATGTCATCCATTACAGCGTTTGCACAGGGAGACTCTTCCTCTCCTTTCCTGTCATCCTCCCATTGTCAGAGACCAGCAGCCCCTTCACTTAATAGGAAGTCTTACAGAGGGACAACCTTGCTTCCTGTCTACCCTAGGCATACATATCCAGTGTCATTCCTCCAATCCCCCTCTCCCTCCCTCCCTTCCTGTCCCTGCAAGGGAACTGACCCTTATCCATCTGACTGTGCAATCTGGTTAAACATATGGTGGAGAAAAGCCTGTAGGCTGCGGAGATGTTAGGGACTCACTCATTCTTGTGTAGGTGCAGCCTCAGCTCCTCTCCCTGGGCCGTGATCAAGACGTCTGCCTCAGAGGGACGCTGGTAAGAACATACGTACAGTACATCTGGATTACTAATCTGGACTGCATTGAAACGGCCATGCTGTCACAAGGATGGTCAATGGGATTAGGTGTACTGTGAACATCTTCTCCAAATGGAATTACAGGGAGGGAATGGGATCAGAACAGAAGTGAGAAGAAAGTAAGATACAAGTGGAGTGACCAATGGCTTAAAACCCTGTAGATCAGTCTCAGTGGAGGCTGGTGGAGGTAGAAATCGGAGGACAGGCTCGTTGTAATGCATGGAATAAGGAATGGTATCAAACACAGCACACAATAACAACAACAAAGCTACACACGTGTTTGATACCATTCCTCATTCTTTTTCCATGCATTACAATGAGCCCGTCCTCTGATTTCTACCTCCACCAGCCTCCACTGAGATCAGTATATACTGTAGATCAGTGAGTGTGACAGTAGGGGCCAAAGAACACCCTACAGTGTAGAGAGCTTTGAATGAAGACATCAGATGAGAGGGTCTTACCTCCTCTCCACTGGAGGACCTCTTTTGTCTGGCAGGCTGCAGCCACTGGGGATAGGTAATCTCATAGCTCTCTATGGGGTCTAGGCTGCTCCTCTGAGTGCTCTGCATCCCCTCCACTGCAGACAAGAATGACAACTATATCAATGGTGGGGACACCAGATAACAATTGATTGATTCATATCTAATTAATCTAGTCTGCAAAGAGGGAGACATGTTTGAATGGGGATGCCTCTGCAATAAGAAAAAGACAAGGAGCTAATGCACTCACAGAAAAAGTTTGAATTTCTTCACGTAGAAAAGTAGAAGTGGTTACAGTGGCTAGAACTGAAATGGCTACTGTCTTTCACAATGAACTAAAGAACAACTGATTACATACATAAAAACACACAAAAACATCATTTTCGTTCAGCAATTTATTTTGAAGTGGTAAAGATAAAAGAGATTGAAACAGTTCTGTTATTACGGAAAACGTAATAACATCATTAACAATGAATAGGACATTAAGGCCTTATACGGTATTAGTAATATTGTGAATACAGACTTAACACATAATATCTATAAAACATGAACCAACGTAATGCAAAGTTCAAATGCTGTTGCCATCATTTAGTTATTTATCATTAAAGCCGCATACACATCTCAATGCAATGGTTTCCTTATTCGGCTACTGGAATTAATAAAAGGACTTACCATTATACGCGTCTTCCCCAGATACAGTAGAGCCCACACAGAAAAGGAAAGCTATCAAATACAGACACAGTCCAGACGGTACAGCACCATAACACACATCAAAGCGGTTTATACCTACTCCTGGACACATTCTAAAATAATGGGGCTAAAACTAAAACCGGCAAGCTGCCAATTGAAACAGTTGTGCACAATCTAAATGCATGCAAAGGGTATACAGTTCCCGGTGTCCGGTGTACCGCGGCTGTTTTATTTACAATAGCATCGCGCTGTCTCTATCTATAGGATGCTTCTACAGAACCCCAGCGCATCTCTTTCATTCAGATAACCCCTCCCCTAGAGCAGCCCGTCATCGGAGAAGGGACTGGTGACTATCTATCCTTTATTGTACGGTCCATCACAATTCCCTTGTAATAGTCGTACGTCCATGAGGACATCGCAATTCGACGCACTATACTGTGTTCTGTGATAATCATATGTCAAATGATCACTGAGTCGCATAGATTTGGAGATGGCTATATTCTCCTGCAGAAGAATGCAGCAGTCATCCCTTCTAATTTTACAATACAAAATAAGATGATCGCAATGCTGGGCCGCAAGATTCCAATCGGTTGAATGTCCTTGTGGAAACTAATATATAAATAAATATATAATGACTATATATAATTTAGACAACATCAACGGTAAACTATGCACACCATGGACTTTCCCACAAATACGTGCATCACAACTTTCTCATACTATTTACAATATTGAAAAAATAACAATAATGTAAATAAATGTTTAATTTATGACTACGATACTGACATGGATTTTGTCAAATGTTTGCTGAGCTTCGATTTTTTAGCACAGCGCACAGGTGGTTTCTGGGCAGAGGGACATACAGTATTTCCATGCTGTGTGCTTGGCTGACTCTCTCACTGGGCCAGTTCACTGTTATGATAATGTATTTGATAAGAGTGATCTTTACCAGTGGTTCACATATAGTGGATTGAGTCAACATACTGTATAGGTTCTGGCTAGAACTACTACTTATAAATAAGTCTGTAATGTATGTAAGTCAGTCATGACAAAAACTGCCTGGAGCCAGGTCTTAAATAACCCCCTAAGAGACCAAGCCCAAAACACCATACAGTAGGATGCCAAGCAACCATTCACCATCCACTCTTACTGAAGCCAGGGTGTGTTAAATATGTCACACTGCCGGTTTGATATTCTTAGAAGTGGTGAGGGTGCTGCCAGACATATTCATCCTGGTCTAAATGGAGTCCTGGCAGCCCAACAAGACTCTAATTTATTGGACAGATATTGATTTTGATGTTATTCCATTAAAGGCTACCGTCCTCTTTACAAGAAACCTGCTGTAATATTGAACTTCAAGCGCTGACACTTAGAAACATTAATATTCAAAGACTAGGAATTGTCATTTGTGTATTGAAATGGTGACATTTGATATTCACACCCCCGCACAAAGATGACAGCAAGCCTCTATGTTTCGGGGGTGGGTGGGGGGGGAAGAGAGAGAGAGAGAGAGAGAGAGAGAGAGAGAGAGAGAGAGAGAGAGAGAGGGAGAGAGAGAAAGAGGGGCATTGCCCACTGTGGATCAGGCAGATGCTCTTAACAGTGTGAGACCACCAGAGCTCTCTGCAGTTAACTGGCCTTTACTCAGATCTCTGCATGCTAACTCAATAGTAGGCATGCTTGTGTTTGATATTATCCTCCACTACCTACACATCTCAGTGAGTTGCAGATTGGCCAATGATTACTTTGTCAGAGGGCTATTGTGGGTTGTTCTCTGGGCAACTGTGGAGGATCATCAAAAGAATACATATGATCGTGGTTTAATGGTTAAAAAGATCAATCATAATGCAACATTTTATTAAATGAGCCAATAGCACCAGTGTATTCAGTGATGATGCTTGTGTCAGAGGGTCCCTCTGAATAATCCATCAGCTATCGATAGAAGGAGCAATCTGTCCACTCCGACCAGACTGTTCCAAACACTGTGTCCCGTCCCATATCAGACAAAGTTACATTTCCACTAGCAGTCGTCATCTTCTAGAATGTCTGGGTGTTCCTCCCAGAACTGGTCCCCTATAATGTCACAGTGGTGGGTGTGAACCTTTTTCCTGGAGCGGATCACAGACACCTCCTTCTCCTCCTCCTCGTTAGGAAGTTTAATTAGTTTGGTCACCGTTTCATCCACCTAGGAATGAGCGATATGGATCAAATGAGTTAAACAGCATTTGAAGAAGGCTGAATTGTCATTGAATTCAAATCACCTATTCATTCATTATGAAGTCATATAAGTGTCAAAGAGTTTCCAAGCACTCACCTTCTCCCAGATGAGAGTCGTGCCTTTCCTATGGAGTGGAGACTCATTGTTGTAGTTTATATCAAACTCAGAAAATAATATTTCATTTTTATCTGCTGCCAATGTTCCCTGAGAGAGAGACAGAGAGAGAGAACAGTAAAAAGTCAATGTGAAAGGATAAACTGAGCTGGAATTTGTTGTTGTTGCACATCCCTCTTTCTCCATCTTCCATTCATTCATTCATTCATTCATATCATGGCCTCCTTATCTATTCTTCTGACATGTGACTCAGTCTCTCCTTCTCATGAGACGTAGACACTGAACCGCTGTTGCATCACCACCCCCCCCCACCCCCCCCCATCCCTCTGATCTAATATAGCCTGTTCTAATTGCTGTGTGGGAGATGTGTGATTGGTTTGAGGTCATTCTAATGCCCTGACTCACGTCCTGTGTCTTCTGTGTAGTACCACCATGACGTGCGTGTGCGTGTGCATGTGCGTGTGTGTGTTTGTGTGTGTGTGTGTCTGTTAGAATGATAACAATACACAACTGTTATTTAGTGAATCCCACTCTCACCTTTAAGCGGTCCTCTGCCTGGGTCGTGGTGAGCCCACCCTTTTGCACCAATGCCCAAAACACTGTGTTGTACATGTTATTGATATGACCTGGAAAAGGAACACACACACACACACACACACACACACACACACACACACACACACACACACACACACACACACACAATTAAACACACACAAGGTATGCACACAGTCATTACAAACAGGATGTACATAGAAGTCTAATTACAAACGGTAAAAATGTTCTGATTTGGCCCAAGGTTTATGATGCTTGCAGGTAAGACAAATTGACTGGAATTGACCATTAAATACCACGCTGAATCTCTTTTGCTTGCAATCATAATGCTGATGCCTTTTCCAAAAAATGATGAGTGTCTCCAATTTTGTTTACATTCTGCAGTTTTTGATGTACAGACTTTCATAGTGTATCTGAGTGTGTGTGCGTTTGTTTGTGTGTGTGTGTGTGTGTGTGTGTGTGTGTTCTATGTGCTTACAGTCAGCTTGTCTCCAGCTCAGGTAATCTTTCAGGTTACGGTTGCTAGGATACAGGACCACCCTGCCGTCGAACCCTGGGGGGTAGAGGAGGGTCTGCTTCCCAAAGTACTCCTTCCAGTAGAACACATAGGAGGAGGAGAACTGGGAGGCCACATGGGTCATCAGCTTACTGCAGGGAGAGGCAGGTGAGAGGGTTGGAGAAGAGGTAGAGGTGGGGAGGGAAGACAAAGGCTTCAAAACCCTTAATTCCTGTCCATTCTCACACGTACAAAACATTGACGTAGACACACAACAACTCAGTTTGAGGCAGGAATAAATAATCTATGATATTCGTTTGAATGGGTAGGTTGGGCTTCATGTACTGCAGTGGAGGTAGAAATCTGAGGACGATTCACACGTGTTTGATACCATTCCTCATCCCTTTCCATGCATTCCAATGAGCCCGCCCTCAGATTTCTGCCTCCACCATCCGCCTCTGATGTACTGTACCTGGCTCTTCTCTTGAACCAATTGGAGCTCCTCTTGAAGACGAAGCTGAACTCGTCACTCTGTCCGTACGAGATGATGACGTCATCCATGTCTTCCATGACAGAGCGAGCGCTGCGGGTCATCAGGCCCAGGGCTCTGTTGTCATTGGGCTTGGCAAAGTTGTGCTGCTCCGCAAACCTGCAGACACACAGGCATGCAGAGTCAGTTCTATAGATATAGCTAAAAGACAGACTAGACTCTTCTCATGTTACCCTGTTTAAGGGGGGCATCTCAGTGTTGTCCTCTCCTTGTCTCCTCTCTCTGCACTGATCTGAAAGCACTTGAGAAAGGAACGCCTTTAAGTGAGAAAATCCTGACTTTGTTGTCTTCACCTGTACTTCTTTTATAGACTAGTTCAGACAGCGGAGAGTGTGAGGTAGTCTCGTTCCCAGACACTTCCGCCCGAGCCTGGGGACGAGGAGACTGGAGGATGCCATTAATACAGACTCTTATCTAGGCTACTTACTTGTGGAAGTTGCGCCCGTCCAATCGCACAACGATGTAGCAGTTTCGCAGACAGGTGTCATCAGTTTCGAAGTTTCGGACGTACTCGAACTTGCTCTTTGCCATTCTAGAGCTGGTACAGAAACTGGCTACTGATTTGAGGATGGATGTCGTTATGCCTACAGAGAGTCTGCACGTCGTCCGAATGAACATCAGGGTTCTTTTGGGACACAAGCAGTGTAAGGTTAGTTAGCTTGCACCCATCGTCTTTCTTTCTCTAAAGTCCTGTATCTTTCAAGTAGCCCAGGTCTCTCACAAAATAGACTGCTAGCCAAAAGCTAACGTCAGCTACTTACAAATAGTTTAATCATTTTCGGCTCATGATGAATACTCCTCAAACTAATATAACTTAGATTTAGAAGAAGTATTGACTTGGCAAGCTAGCACTGAGGTCGCAGCAGGACATAACACACGTTTTTCTCAATTGAGAGTAAACAGTCCATCTATGAAATGAGTCGTAGTACAGCAAATGCTTAGAACATGAGTTCCGAGACCCATACAATCCCTCACTAAGGTTAAAAAAATAAATAAAATAATCTAAAAGAAGAAGACTAGTCGTTCACAGAAACGATTGCATGGAAAAAGCAACTGTTTAACATGTTTCTAGTCGTCAATGATATGGATACGATTTTTTTGCTGATTGATCTGGTGGGCTCTAATCAATCACAATAACGCCCTCGTGTGGTCAAAACATAAACATCAACTGAAGGAGACTTAAATTCCCATAATTCCTAGCTGCTCCGCCCAAGTTGTTTCAAACATGGAGGAGAGGGAAAGAAGAGGAGAGAAAAGTCGCATTGAAACTGGCACCAAAGAGAAAGCACCATCAAGTTCATGTGCTCCGAATGTTGCTGAGGCTGAGGGATCGGACACTAATCGTGATACGGCTGAAGACGAGGATATTCATGCCAAGCTAGACGTAAGCTCTGATAAGTTTGATCCACTTCTGGCCTTATACTCCCCGACAGTGCCTCTTCCCTTCCCCAATATCAAGTGCTTCAACAACATAGCCGAGTATGAGAGCTTCCTCAAAGGAGGCCGGGGCAGAGCTAAGCCGGAGAATGTGGAGAAAAAGCAGCGGAAAGCCAGGAAGGGGATAGCGGATCCAGAGCGCATCGAGCGACTGAAGAAACTCATGGTGCACAACGCCGTGCCCGAGGAAGGGGAGGGCAGTAGTGCAAGACACTCTAGAAGAAACAAGGCTCCTAAAAATGTCCTGACAAGGATGCCTCGTATGTCATGATTTTTTTCGAACTACAATCATTTATCTGTGTATGTGACATGACTTGACTAGCATTACCCTCCTCATGCTGCGCTATACTGTGCGTAGGCTATGTCAGTTGATAATATCAAAGTGAGTAGATTGATTGACCGATTCTTTCTGCTCCCTGTCTGTGCAGTTCATACTGGAAGTCCTTTAGGAGAGTTGCACCGCTGTGTTGAGGAGAGGATAAGGGTGAAGGTTCACATCAGGACCTTCAAGGGTCTACGAGGAGTGTGCTCTGGCTTCATCGTGGCTTTTGACAAGTTCTGGAACATGGTAAGTCTGTCCATAGCTCCGACGCGACACTCCATCATTTCATGCCGTAATGGCTTGCCGTACCTTGGGACTTAATTCAACCATTAGTGCTCTTACCTGATCAGCATCCCGGTTTTTAAAGTATTCGCGTACTCTCCATCATCAACGTTTTCATCGGCCCCACAAAATGCCCAAAAGGCTGCTTTATACCCATACAAATTAACTTTATACCCGAAGCCACGGTGGAAAACTCTAGCATATTTGTTTACAATTATGGGGTTTAGCCAATAACCTGCTGGTCTACCGGTACATGCGGAAATGTGGAGTGCCATGTTTGTGTTTTCCACTGTGGCTTCGAATATAACATTGATTTTGTAGTCATGCTGATCAGGTAAGGGCACTAATGGTTAAATTAAGTCCCAAGCTCCTCAGGAGTGTGTGTCTGAGCTAGTCCGTCCCCTGGCCCCCAACTCCATGCTCCCCAGTTTTTCTATCTGATGCAAGTAAATGCCCACATGGCTCTGTTGTGACATTACTAATGTAGCTACAGTATGTCATTTCCTGTCTCACAGCTCCTCCTCCTTCCTCCCTGGCAGGCAATGGTGGATGTAGATGAGACATACAAGGAGCCTCTGCGGGGAGAAGCGTTCTATCATGAGAAAGCCCTCACTGTTACACGGGTAGGTTACATGGCAGAGGCCCCCTCATTGAAAATGAACAAAACACTGTTCGCTGCTACAGACCAGTCTTAATCTGTGACCCAGCAGAAGTAGTCCTCCTGACCCAGCATTTGGGAAAAGGCAGGCGCACATTGTATCACTCTTGACAAAGAAACAGCCATCCATTCTCATAATCTGCGACACCAACTCTACCATGTACAGCATTGTATACTGTATGAGTTGTTGTCGTACAAGTCTTTTGCTGTCTCTGTAACTCCCATCTCCCCCTATCCCTCCCCCAGCTCTTTGATAAGCTAAAACTCCAGGAAAGTCCAGAGGAGGGTGCAAGTGAGAGGAAGCACACAGGCAAGGGGAAGACCATAGCCCTCCAGACCCAGCCTGGGACCCAGAAACAGACCCCAACCAGGCTGCCTCCACACACCATCACAGACCCACAGGGAGAGGACCGGAGTAGAGGGGACACCAGGGGAAGAGACGGCAGAGAGGGGGATACTAAGAGCGTGCATACCAAAACAGACCCCAGACGAGCAAAATACATAGTTGGGCCCCCTGAGAAGGATGATCCCAGAGCCCATGGGGCCCCAGTAAAGAGCCATGGGTCAGAGACTGGAGACCAGGGGCTCCAGAAGAAAGGGTCCCAGCCCTACGGGAGGGTCCACACACGTCACATAAACCAGCTCTTCATACGGGGGGAGAATGTGCTCCTCGTCAACCTGCAACCACTCTGAATGGACAGACTGTTAGAGCGGGGGGGGGGGGATTTAATTCCTTTACATGTAATCAGAGACTAATTTAGACCTTGTTTGTGGAGTCCCTTACCCAGTCAATGACATTATTTGAAACACCTCAGACACTGCTGCCCTGGTAACTGCTGGGCCCAGTATTTTAAAAATGTTTATTTTTGCAATCCAGGATTTATCTGGCAGACTTTTAGTAGTGTAGGGGAAATCAGCCATCTTGATCTGATACTGGATAGCAAACAAAGAATCTGGATCATTCTGAGTTTTGAAATATTGGGCCTTGGTAATCTGTTTATGTACTTTTCAAGGCTACATTGTCCTCTTGTTTGGCAAAAGAAATGACAAGTTGGCTGAAGCAGACAGACATGGCACCTCGTCTGTAGTCTGTTCAGAATCACATCATGGTATTATTAGAGTTTCCTGCACTGAAGCCTGTTCTACCAAGACCTACTGTATTTACAGAGGATGAAATACGCGTGAATGCACAGTTATATCATATTGATATGTATTCTCTGCTTGCTGCAGAAATGAATGGATTTGAGTAATAAAAGATGCTCAGTTCCCATGTTGGTTGTTTCTGTGTCTGGTCTGCTGTTTCTTATTATTTCATTGTTATCTTTGTGTGATGCTCACTCAATAATGAGCTTTTTCTCCCCTAATGGGATTGGCTACTGCTGCAGCTTTAGAGCCAGTGAACCTATAGTATCAGGCATAGTCAGGGACATAGGAAGTATATTTCACGAGGGGAAATTTACTGCCTAAAATGTTGTGAGGGGGCTCTTTTGTCGCAGAGAAAATGTTTTATCACCTGTTAAACAAACAATTCTGGTGACTTGATGCGAGAATAACATAGTGATTAGTGCGAGTGAAGAGCATGAAATGGTCGGGTCACAGGTAAATGACACGAGGCCTACAGACCCGATAAACAGCTCTGATCATGAGTGCATTGCATATATTTGTCAGTATGTCAATCCCAACTCATCCAGACCTGCGCTACAATCAAGCAGGCGCCTACGTCAACTCGCACCACCACACAAAATGATCGCATATATTTACTGCATCTCTGGACATCTTATGAGCATTTTTTATCCATTGAATTTCAGAAACTCACCCTTTTGACAACGTACGACACTCTTTAGAGGTGCATAATTTCTTTGTTTACAGACTCTTTGTTTACAGAAAACTTTTAATTACAACAATCGGCTACCAAATGGTGTTAAAAGTGTTTATTTATCTATTGTTTAAGACAGTATCTTCCTTTTGTGAATTGTACAGACATTTTACCAGGTGTTTCAAGACATTGTTGCCTATATGCAACATCTGAGCACAACAGATGTTGAATCCCAGTGCGCCTGGTCACTCGATGGCATCCTCTTATGTATCTCCACCAGCATATCACTGAGGCAATGCTGCATGAAAAATTCAGTCCGCGGGTGGTCAAATTCTATCTATTTATGTCTGCAGGGACATGGTAACATACCGATCCCTTGGGTATGCCTATGTCAACATTCGCACAGAGCGTGCCCTAGACACCATGTGAAGGGGTGGGGTGGGGAGGGGGGGTGGTGGTGGTGTAGGGAGAAGAGAGCTGAGTTGATACTACACTCCAGCACAGCAGGTGGCAGTGAACCACCAATGTTTGATTTACGCCCACTCAAATCACAGAAGCTGAAGAAAGTTGACCACATGGCCCTCCCCGTACAATCACAGTTAATTCAGGGGAGTGTGCCATCTAGTGTTTATAACTCTATGGGATGCATCCAAACATCACACAGTTAGCAGAGGGAGGAGAGTCAGCACCAGGAGAACTATGATGGGCCCAAAACCCACCGCTGTTGCTCCATTCAGGCAAGTGCAAGGCCAGTGCTGCAGTCCCTCTCTGTCTGGATCTCTGTCTCTGTTTCTGTCCGTGTGTCTGTCCAGGCCTGAATCCCTCCTCCGGCCGCCCCTCTCCTCCCCCCATCTCTCACGAAGCTCCTGCCGTTCCGTGGGTGGAGAGAGAGAGAGATCATCTGGGACCAGCGTGGCGGGGTGTGGGCAGTCCAGCCAATCGGTGGCCAGATATCTAGGATATCCTGCCTCTGGGGCTGAGCCTGGGTAGGGAAATTTCCAATAGGAATGTCCTTTGAAGAGGTAGATGGAGCCTGGGGGAGGAGGGAGGAGCTTAGTGTATGTTGACATGGTTACATTACCACAGCACGCATGTACAGTACACAGCATGCAATACAGTGAGGCATCAAGGACACACACACACACACACACACACACACACACACACACACACACACACACACACTTTCTCTCTCTCTCATATGAATCTCTGACCTATACTCTCTCACTCTCTCTCTCTCTTTCTCACCGTCTGTATCGGTGGTGATGCCATTCACTCCGTCTCTGAGGAGCTTGGTCCAGGCGTCACTGTGCTCCTCTCCTTCCTCTCCGATCTCCCCCCACATGGGCCCCTCCTCTGGGTCCCAGATCAGGCCATGCTCCCCCTCTCCGCATTCCTCTCCTCCTTCCTCTCCCCCTTCCTCTGCCCCTGTCCCCTGCCTCAGGTCTGAGAGGGGCCGGGGGTAGCCCTCCTGGAGGGAGAGGTCCCTGAACAGCCACAACTGGGAACCTATAAAGAAACAAACAAAATACCGGCCATGTGGAGAGTTACACATGAGAATGAGAGAAGTTAGAAGCAAAAGACTCATACATATGCAGAATTGAGCCAAGCAATAATTCCTCTCTGCACTTTTTGATAGTTCATGCTTCATGGATGTATTGATGTAGTGCAGGGTGAAGTTGCCCACCGATTCTTGTCTTGAGTCTTAAGGGTAACTTCAACCTGGAGCTATGGAGTCTATGTTGAAGATGGTGTTTGTGTGTGTGTGTGTGTGTGTGTGTGTGTGTGTGTGTGTGTGTGTGTGTGTGTGTGTGTGTGTGTGTGTCTGAGGTTACCGCTGATGAAGATGATGGCGTGGTCCGAGTGTCTCTCCAGCACGGCCCTAAGGGGAGGCAGGTTAGGGGGCAGACCTCCCCACAGCCTCCGCACAGAGGCCCCCCGCCCCGACACCAGGCCCCCGCTACTGACCCGCCACATATTCAGCCCTGACGGAGAGAGAGAGAGGCAGGGAAGGGGAGGAGGCACAGTATAAAGGGAAAGGGAGAGAAAGAAGGATGAAGAGAAGCAAGGTAGAGAGTTTATTTAGTGCACCGTCCTGCAGTAGTGGGATAGATCCACTAGAGGGCCACCATCGACTCATGTCAGTAATGTAGGCACTGTATGGGAGCAGAGGTTGAAAAACCCTAGGCCTTGGGGATAGAATCCCATAGAGCAGAGGTCACACACTCACTCACCTTTAAAGAAGAACGTCTCTCCCCTTATCTTGGCCACTGCATCAAAGCTAGTGTTACAGCGATCCACAGAATGGCTGAAAGAGTGAGAGGGGAAAGAGAGACTTTTTTTGGGGGGGGGGGGAATTATGCCTATAATTATAATTATAATTTTGTATAATCTTTTCATGTCGTCCAATTAGGGGAGGGTTGGAGCAGGGGAAAAAAAGGGACTAGAAATTATGGAAGTCATTCTATTGGATATAACTTAAATTCTATTTTTCAAAGCTATCCCTTAAAAAATATAATAATAATAATAATAATAATAATAATAATAATAATAATAATATTTCAAAATGTAAGAAGCTGTTTGTGGCCCGGTGTGCAGTACCTGTTTCTGTGTCTGTGCTCGCGATGTCGTAACTGAGGCTCAGGTGGCAGGTGAGGGGCATCTGTGGCTAGTACATGATCTCTCTTACCTACAAATCACACACACACACACACACACACACACACACACACACACACAGTTATGGACAAGTAATAGCAGCCACATTACGAGAATACACGCACACATGCACGCACGCACGCACACACGCACACAGGCACGCACGCACACACACACACACACACACACACACACACACACACACACACACACACACACACACACACACACACACACACACACACACACACACACACTGACCATAGAGCTTGGTGATGTGCTCCAGGTCGTGGGGGCCCAGGCGGTAGTGTAGGGGGTCTCCAGCAGGGCCCTGGTAGTAAGGTCTCATTACAGAGCGACGGGCAGAGGAGTGAGACAGGCCCAGAGCGTGACCAAACTCATGCACCAGCACCGTGAACAGGTCTGTGCCCTCAGACACTGGGGAGAGGGGGAGAGGTAGAGAATACTCAGTTACAGTACACACTATGAGCCTAGAGAATGGCCATACAGTGGAGTAATGAACCCCCCACCATCCTCTGTCCACTCACCTGACTGGCGGAAGGCCCAATCCTCCTCCGCATCCAGGTGGACTCCGCCGGCTCGGGCAGGATCAGAGGGGAAGAAGGCGTGGCCCACGGCACCCCCTGCGCCATCAAAGGGGTAGCCATCACCATGCAAACCTTGGAGGAAGTCCACCTGCAGGTCCGCTGCCTCCGGGCCTCCCACCTGGCAACAGAGGAACCCAGGAAGTGAGGTCAAGCAAGGAGAGAGAGAGAGATAGAGACAGGCAGGTACATCAACCTAACAAAGACTCATACCTCATGGAACTCCAGTGGGGTTGGCTCCGCCCACACCCTCAGAGCGTAGAACACCAGGGAGCGAATCGTCTCGCGGGAGAGAGAGGAGGAGGCGGGGTATGAGTGTAACCTAAAAACAATGAGAGAGAGAGAGAGAATGTTAGGTCAGGATGACAGCTCATTCAGAGTGCCGTGATCATGATGATGGAGGAGAGATGAGTGAGATGGAGTGAGGATGAGTGAGATGGAGGGATGGGAAAGAAGGATGAGATGAAAGAGTGATGAGTGAGATAGAGGGATGGAAGCAAGGATGAGATGGAGGAGGGGTGATGATGATGATGATGATGATGATGGAGGGTGGATGAGTGGTCATTTAACTGAACCTCCAGTTGATGCTCCTCCGTGTCCATGTGGACACTGCCCTCTTCCTCCTCAGGCTCCGCCCCTCCGGCAGCTGAGTGGACAGTGGTTTGGGCTCCTCCCCCTCATCTGGCAGGGAACACCGTGGGGTGTGCATCAAAGCTAGAGTCTCCTCATCTGAGATCAGAGAGAGGAAATCAACATCATGGGAGCAGAGGGAAAGAGAGAGAGAGAGAGAGAGAGAGAGAGAGAGAGAGAATGTGTGTGTGTGTGTTTCAGAGAAATAGAATGTGAGATTTAATGTGGGTGTGTCGGACTGGACAGAGAGAGTGAGGGACAGAGAAAGACACTCATCTCCCCAACCTCACCTACAACTCCTGTCTCTTTGAGGCCAGCAAATCTCTGCATGACTTTTACAGCATGAGTGACAGCTGTCCAAGCCTGGAGCTGCCCAGTGGATGGGTCAGGGGGAGGGAGGTAGCCATACCTCATCAGCCAATCCTGGGAGAGTAACGAGAGGCACTTCATTGAGAGGCATCACAGAGGAATAGATGATTCAGAATGTGGCACAAGATATATAGATACAATAGATAGATCTAGATTTAGGCTACAAACAAGTGTAAACACTAATCCACACCACCTGTCACATCACCAAGAACCCCCCCCCCCCCCCAACACACACACACACACACACACACACACACACACACACACATACACACACACACACACACACACACACACACACACACACACACACACACATTAGTCCTTGGTAAACATTGTTGTATGATGTATTTGAGGAAAGAAAAACATCTCACTAAACAGAGGTTTTCTCTACCAAGGTGTCAATCTGTCTGTGAAGAACCTGGATGATGGCTTGGATGTCGAGCATCTGTGCAAAGAGTTCTCCCTCTTCGGAACAATCACCAATGCAAAGGTGACGATGGAGGATGTACGCAGCAAGGGCTTTGGCTTTGTGTGCTTGTTCGCCCCCGAGGACGCCACCAAGGCTGTGACTGAGATGAATGGCCGCATCGTGGCCACCAAACCCCTGTACGTGGCCCTGGCCAAGTGCAAGGAGCAGCGCCAGGCACATGCCACCAGCCAGTGCATGCAGAGGATGGCCAGCGTCCCCTATAAACATGCTCCACCCTCTAGATACATCATGGCTGCCTTTCCACAAGCCCAGAACTGTGCTACATGCTACTACACCAACCAGCAGGCTCAGCTGAGAACCACTCCGTGTTACACCACCCAGAACACCATGCATCCATCGGCTCCCAGGCCTCAGAGTGCACCAAAATGCAGCTATTGACCTATGCTAAGGCCCTGAATGTCATGTGGGGCAGAAGATAAGTTATTGAGGTAGCTGAGTGAGGATCAGCAGTTGACTGGTCTTCAGTGTGTTTGTGAGAGTCAAACTAACTCAATAGACTAATCTCCCGTAAGGATATAGGCCCTTGTACATGAAACTCAGTTTCTGACCAGGGAAATGTGTCAAATCAAGAGATCCCAAATCAAAACCATTATGGATAGACTATGCATGCATTATTAGACAATGCACATGTCCTCTGGTAGTCACAGTAGGCTAACTACTGTTGGCCTATATTATCACAATGTTGTTTTACAAAAAGCATGAATGTCATATAATGACAAAAGCTTGCTGTGGGCTTACACTCCATGATTACTGTAATTCGCCCAACTCTCTCTACGTATTTGTCCTTACCACCAGTCTGGAGCTCTCGTCCTCCGTGGGGGTGACAGGAGCAGAGGAGGTCGAGGGAATTGTGTCCGTAGGGGTAACCGAGTGTTGGGTACCTACAACGGAAACTGTTTGGGTGCGCTCGCACACGCACAGGAGGAAAACGCTCCACGCTGCCGCCTTCATCATCCCACTCACATGTTTCATGAAAAATGTTTCAAAACAAAACAGAGAGGAGTTTATTGCCTCCTTCGGAGTCGGTGAGAAATCATCTGGCCTTCATGGTTGGGTTGTGAGTGAGGAGTGCTGGCAGGAATGATGCCTCCTGGGGCGTCGATGCACGGCTGGTAAAACGCTCTGGAGACGCAATGGAGCCACCGGTAGTATTTTCTGTCTCTGCCAAAAAAAAACATTAATGTAATCCCTGCCATCGTGCTCAATGTCTCTCCCTACATAATTGTTTTCGCATGAAGGGCTTTACGTGGCTTTTAATCCAGAGCAACCAACAACATGTGCAAACTACAGCTGCATGAACCTATACTAAACCTACAAAGATACATGGTTTTACTCTGTGAGACATTACCCCTCTTATTTGTGGAATATAGAATGTACACAATTCGGCTACACAGCCACAGAAAAGTGGCCAATTGGATGTTAGTGTAAAAGAAAACCAAATCCAATTCCACAAAGGCAGGGGGTGGGGGGTTGTTAGGGGGGAAGAGAAGGATGTGGCGGTTTAATTAAATTAGCGGGTGTCATTTAGTAAAAGTATGGGGGGTGGGGGGGGGGGTGGGCTGGAGGGAGAGAGGAGAACAGTCGTAAAGTAATGGGATTAAAGTGGAGAGGGGATTCAGTTCTTCTCTCAAGGGATAGATAGAAGGTGCGATGGAGCTGTTGTGTGGATGAAGGGAGAGAATAAAGGGATGTAAGGATAGAGGGAAAGAGATAGGGGCTAAAAGAGAGGGTGAAGTTGAATGTGTGTGCGGGTGGAGAGAGTGACATGTGGCATGTGGCATGTGTTTGGTTTGGTAATGAAGTGCCCGGGTCAGTGGGTGTTAATGAATTGATTCTTTAATTATGTAAGGTTGCAAACAGGCACTCTTGTGACCATCTGTGTGCCGTGAGATCCAAGACACTCACTCACACGGTTTGCAGTTTGCATCCTCTGCCAGAAAATATGGCAGAAAAACACACACACACACACACACACGCACGCACACGCACGCACACACACGCACACACGCACACACACACACACACACACACACACACAAATGAATAGTGAGTGTGTTACATACATTTAAAAGCTACAAGGCAGCATACCAATACTGTGGCAATACAGCAAAGTGCAAGAATAATGTGCAAACACACACACTGATGACATAGTTTATAACTGCAATGCAGTTAAATAAACAAATGTTAATTAGTAAAAAAAAAAGATAAACATCTATTGTTGATCATGTGCTTACCTTATTCTTCTTCCTTTACTTCTCTCCTTCTCCTTCCTTCTCCTTCCTCTCCTTCCCTCTACTTCCCTCTCCTTCCCTCTACTTCCCTCTCGCTCGTTCGCTGTCTGTGAACAGATGTGTCCCTCTTTCATCCCTCCCTCTAACCCACTCTCTCCCCCTTTCCTCCCTCAAACCCCCTCCACTCACCCCCCTCCTTGTGGTCTCTCACAATAGCCCCTTCCATACGGTATACCCCCCACCCCCACCACACACGCACACACACATACAGCCACCGGGGGGGGTGTCAATACAGAGAAAGCCTCTTTCCATCCTGTAAGAAGATTTTGTGTTTTCCTTAGTATCACACTCCGTCTCTCACTCACTCACTCACTCACTCACACATACTGCTCTGCATTCTCTACAACTCTGTACAACTAATCTGTAATATTATCAAACTACTGTAAATTAATGTGTAAATATAACAAATCATGAAATATTCCATGTGTTTAAAAGGAATCTATTAGTGTGTGGCACATTATATACGTTTAATGTGTAACTAAAGCCTCTCCCTGTGGGATTAGTGACAGTGAGACAGAAGAGAGAGAGAGAGGGAGAGAGCGAGAGAGAGAGAGAGAAAGAGAGAGAGAGAAAGTGTGATTGTGTATGTGTTTGTGTGTGCGTGTGAGTGTGTGTGCATGCGTGCATGTGATCCCACTTGTTTGAGTGTGTCTAGTGGGGGGGTGGAGAGCAGTAACGTTTTTATGAAATCCTCTTAACAAAAGGATTAAAAAAAATAATTAAGATTAAGATTTGAACAGATCTCTCTCTCTGTTTCCCTCCCTCTCCCTCGTTTGATTTCTCATTCTCTTGCAGTGCATTGTATGCTCTAATACCAACTGTTTTAGGGTTATAATACCAGCCTACTGACCTGCATCTGTGAGTTATGACACGCAACATTTCTACAGGCAGACAATGAAAACAAGAAAGACAGAAAGAGGGAGAAAAACGAAAATAAGCAGAGTGAGCGACTATGCAGGATAACTGTATCAGCATCTATTGAAAATATTGACAAGGAGAGGGAGAGAAGGAGAGAAAGTGAGACAGAGAAAGAGAGAGATGCATCTACGCTGATGCATCTGGAATTGTACTCTTCTCTCTCTCCCCAACTCTCTCTCACTCTCTCTAGGGGGAAAGGTATGATTGTAAAAGCACGCGATCGACTCTGGTGCTGTGTTTTTACAGGGAAACTTGATCTTCCTGATCTGCCCCAATCTTTCACCAGAACCTCTCTCAAAGCCGGGACAAAAAGGGTTTGAATACCACCAAACAGCAACATTATCAGCGCTTGGGTCATTTAGGCCAGACACTCCACATTCTAAACCTTGATCACTCAATACAACTTCACAAACTAATGGTTTAGTCTGTATTTCCTCCTATTGACTGCATTCAAATGCCTTGAATCTATAGAAAGTTTGCGGCCAGAGTAGGTGGTGAAAATGTTTCCCCCTGTTGTCTTGACAACGGGTCGGACCCACATGAATGCGGTGGTTGGGTGGGGTCAAAGGTGACTTGCTAGAGGGGGAGATGGGTAACGGAGGCTGTATTTTCGGACCCCTATTGCAGTGTGTGAATGGGGTTGTGTGTCTGGGAATCTTCTAATGCCCTAATTGTGGGGCTGAACTTGCTGTTACCCTGACAACTGAAACACTTTTTCGGCACTCAGCATTGCATGGAGTCTTTGTTGTTCACTACTAATGTGGCATACCTCGCAACTGACATCTTTCAGATGTACTGGGTTCTTGTTTTTTCCCTTACACTTCTGAACACTGAGACAGTAGTTCTCACCAACTACAGTGTCCTGTGTCACATGCTTCCAGAAGAAGGCTCTTTCTTGCCTGTATATCCGCTTGCCTCAACACCGGCATGGCAATTGATGATGACGACCCAGTACTGAAAGAGATTGGCACGGTCTAGGTTATAACCTAGGCAGCCAGTTAATAGGCAGCTCAAAACGGAACAGACAATAATTTACACTGGTCCCCACGTGGGAAGTGTTCCAACAACAGAATTATAAAAAAATAAAACCACTTCAGCAATGTCCATTTTCAAAAATATAGCTGGCTAGCAATGTTAGCTAACTTGATTGGCTTACACTAACTCATTTGCTCTTTTTAAGAGTAACAAGAAGGTCAAATTTCTGCTCAAAGCCAAACAAAATGTTACGTTTCTTGCTCCCTTCAAACCGAATCATCTAATGACAATTTCTCCAGACCTCCAAAGGAGGCATGAGAACAACATGATTTGAAGGTATGGCTACGCGAGATTATGGTTAGACTAACATCCTATGAAGGAAAATGGAGATCCATACTATGGTTAAACGTCCTGTTGTTAGCTGGATAATTTAGGTCACAATGTACCCCATTGTACCTCAACCCCCAAGCTCACTAGATGTCTATAGGGAGCGGAAACCTCTGATGCACCCTAGATCGCTGGAAGTGTGAAGAGTGTGTGTGTGTATGGCCTAAAGGGAGTATGTTGTTACAACAGACATGTTCATACTTGGAGACACACGAAACAATTAAACATCTCAAGTTTCACATTAAAACCTGTAATGTTTGTTTCAAACCCACAGTCAGACTGTCTACCCACAGTCAGACTGTCTGTTATCCACGGGCTCACCAAAATTGAACAATAGAACATTGGAAAAACGTTGCCTGGTCTGATGAGTCTCGATGTCTGCTGCGACATTCAGATGGTAGGGTCAGAATTTGGCGTAAACAACATGAAAGCATGGATCCATCCTGCCTTTTATCAACGGTTCATGTCATCTAGGCTTACACGGCACAAGTGCCATTTGTATTTATCTTCATAGCTCTGCTGAACGAAACATAGTGCTCTTGCTATGCATGATTATTTTATTTTTTTACACACTGCATTGTGGTACAGGGTGCAGTGAACATAAGTGACTAAAAGCAGTGGAGATGCCGGGGATTGAACCCGGGGCCTCATACATGCAAAGCATGCGCTCTACCACTGAGCTACATCCCCTTACATGCTGTCAGTGTGTCCCAAAACTTTTCACTACCACTCACTCCTACCCATCTGTGGCTAGTCACAAGTAGTTGTAACAGAGATTTTTTACCTTTTATTTTCCTTTTCTTGCCGTGCTTACAGACTGGGTTCAAATCCTAAATCAGGACACCACACTCCAAAGAAAATGTTCTCAATGAAGTAAATGTTTCATGTAACACAACATGATGTAGAATTCATGTAATTAAAGATAACATAACATTTTATGTCACTATTGGTTTTATTTTACAATGTACTGTACCTTAACAGTGTCTATTTTACCTTGGGAAGACTGCAGTGGCTTTTCTCACACCCAAATCTTACCAGACAGCCGGGGGTCTGGGGTAGGCTAAAGACCTAAAGCAATAGTATAGATTTTTTACATGTCTTATACATATCAAATACATCTATGCACCTATGCTGGGTTGCAAATGTTTCCACAGATTTTTGACATTTGAATAAACTATCAACACGCAATCAGCGGACTTGATTTTAGAATCATATTGATGAGCGATTATTACGAGAAAAACGGGAGCTGAATTTGATCAAAGTAAGAACCTGCAATTTAATTGTGTGTACCGATGCAAATGGCACTTTTGTTTAGATATCAGGTGCGGATGGCTACGATGTCACACACGATTTCGGCAGGTATCTGAAGTGGACTTCAATTTCTCCTACTCAATTGGGACAACCTTAAAAATGGCGACACGAAAATTGAGTTCCGGGTCAGGTAGTGGTAGTGAAAAGGAGAACTTTGTCGACTAATGGGACGCACCCTATGTTGAGGGCATCAAATCTTCTGGCTATTGCGAAATTGGATACAAGGTGAACACAAATGACTAAAAGGAGTGGAGATGCCGGGGATTGAACCCGGGGCCTCATACATGCAAAGCATGCGCTCTACCACTGAGCTACATCCCCTTGTAACACACTACGTTGAGGGCATCAAATCTTCTGGCTATTGCGAAATTGGATTCAAGGTGAACACAAATGACTAAAAGGAGTGGAGATGCCGGGGATTGAACCCGGGGCCTCATACATGCAAAGCATGCGCTCTACCACTGAGCTACATCCCCTTGTAACACACTACGTTGAGGGCATCAAATCTTCTGGCTATTGCGAAATTGGATACAAGGTGAACACAAATGACTAAAAGGAGTGGAGATGCCGGGGATTGAACCCGGGGCCTCATACATGCAAAGCATGCGCTCTACCACTGAGCTACATCCCCTTGTAAAACACTACGTTGCAAAGGCAACACAATTTCAGGTTATTGCGACATTGCGTACACGGTGAACATAAATGTCTGAAAGGAGTGGAGATGTCGGGGTTTTCAACGCGGGGCCATGGCATCAAATCATCACATACATTTTTGCGAAGTTGGGTACAGGGAGTAGTAAACACAAGTAACTAAAAGGAGTGGAGATGCCGGGGATTGAACCCGGGGCCTCATACATGCAAAGCATGCGCTCTACCACTGAGCTACATCCCCTACTGGAAATAAAGGGGGGAAATATGAGACTATATCCCTTCCCTTGGGTGCGTTTTGTTGTACATGCTCTCATGTCATCTCTCTTCATTTCGATATCTGTCAGAGTTTACCTTGCTCCTGTCATTGTTGCAGTGTGATTCCTTTCTTCTGTTCAATCTAGCCAGGGCCCAGGGGGCAACGGGATACTAAATGACTGGTACTAGTTCAGTGTACCTACTATAGTAGCTGCTAACTGTAAATATTCTTCGACTTCTCTCTTCGTCGGCCATGTCGTTGTAGCGATGTTGTTTCATTGTGGTTTTAGCTCAGACCACGTTAACTTTGAATGATGAACTTTTATCATCAGTATTTTAATGTATGGAACACCAGAGAAGACGTCTAATGAACACACTACCATCTTGTGGTGTAAAGAGGTAAAGCATCACCTGTCAGTTTCCGGGGAAGAAGGAAACGTTAGCATAGTATTACTAGCTTGCAGCGCTGGCACATTGAGGTAACCATGGCAGACAAAGCGCAGATACAACAAGCGATTAAAACACAAGGAGAAGTCGTACGAAAATTAAAGGCAGAAAAAGCAAGCAAGGATCAGGTCAGTATTCACAGCATAGTATGATATTTGTGTATTGTTGACATGGGGTGAAACATGGACACGCATGCTGTGGCATATGTTAAAACGAAGCAAGCATGCTAGCTAGTCTGCCAGACTAGCCTCGCCGCTTCATTCAAGCAGACTGTTGTCAAATGAATTAACTATCATATGGCAAAAATATCAGGAGGCTTTTCGTGACAACTAGATAACGGTACCCTGATACCAACAATTAGCTATGGGCACAGTTTTACATCAGATTCAGAATTGTCTTTCGAAATCGAAAGTATATGCAACGAAGGGTAGATGCATCATGCATCTACCCTAGCTGATGCAATCTTGTAATTTGGTGCCTGTCTATTTGCTGTCACGTTACGAGCACGATTCGCTCACACTGCATGATGACGTATGAACCTTTAGCTACTGCCCAACTTCAATGCATGAGTGATATAAGCCTACATGTCATTTCTATGGCTGAGTGAATGCTGAGCTTCTTGTACACAGTTCATTTTGTAGCTAAATCTTGAGTCCCCCTCTGTCCTATCCTCAGCTCGCTGATACCTCTCCCTCCATCCTCCTCTGTCTGCTTTCCTAGCTCCGTTTCCCCCTCTATCCCTCTTTTATTTGACTTTGGTATTACCAGGGGGCTGGATCTCACTGACTCTTACCAGAGCTTCCTCCATTGCCAGACCCCTCCCTGGGTGCATGTCCAGAGGTAGGCTAGCTGGGAATCTCAACGCAGATAAGCTGTTACCTTTTGTGTATCGACCACCAGCTTCACTTCTGAGTCGAGTTACCTGGCAAGGCTGTAGTTGGGCTAGCTCTGGCTTTAGGGGTCAGCGACGTCCAACCCTCTCCCATGTCTCTGCACTCTGATTGGCCGGTTGGTTTGACCCCTGCCTCTCATGTTTTATCCTCCATGCTGTGATGCGTCATGCCCTGACCTCCGTAGTGCTAGGGTTGCTCACCACTTTTCTCCTGTTCTTCCGATGCCGACAACCCCCGGGGGAAAAAATCTTCATAATCGTCCTCATCTACCTCTTCCTCCAACACACACATTGCTACTCCATTCTCTCTGGACATTCCTGGATAACTCTGTTTGGGAAACCTAACCTACCTACCTCTACCTGGCTGGCACCTGTGGACTGTTGTGATTGGACAACATGGCTGGGTGGACTATGCCATTGGACTATGCTGCTGCTCTGATGCTGCACTCTTGAACGGCCATTTTGGTTGACCTATACCTGTTTTTTTTTTGTGTTTTTTTTTGTGTTTTCCTGTGATGAATACACTTGGCATGGCCTCTCTGCGTCTGTTTCCGGGATTGGCGGGCCGCTGGACTGGATTGTGTGTCCGTTCTCTGCGTGCCGTATCTGGGATGACTGTGTCTCAGGTAGGTGCCTGACCCTGGAGGGTGGGGAGGGGATCTGACTGAGTTTCATTTAGGCATTTGGGTTTAATATGGATGCAAGACCACAGGAATGATAAGGAGGGGTGGGTTGGAAACTGGTGCAGTATTACAGTGTGTGTGTGTGTGTTTCAGATTGATGTGGAAGTAGCCAAACTATTGGAGCTGAAGCTTCAGCTTGGTGGAGATGATGGCAAACACCAATTTGTGCTCAAGACTGCCAAGGTAAAATTCAAGACCCATGCACATTACTTATTTGTTAGTGTGCTTTGTATTTGTATGCCAAACCAGTCATTGCTGAAAAATCATGATCATGCATGTCTAACTTTCTGGATCTCAGGGCACCAGGGACTACAACCCTAAGCAGATGGCGATCAGAGAGAAGGTCTTCAACACCATTGTCAGCTGCTTCAAACGCCACGGTGCTGAGACCATCGACACACCAGTCTTCGAACTGAAGGTGGGGGGTTAAGAAACACGCATGCACACACAAGACACAGTAGAGAGGGGTACATGTATTTTTGTAACTGTTGGGAATTCTGATTGTATTCCCCTCCCTTGCTGCATAGGAAACGTTGACGGGAAAGTATGGAGAAGACTCTAAACTCATCTATGACCTGAAGGACCAAGGAGGAGAGCTGCTGTCCCTTAGATATGACCTCACTGTATCCTTGGAGACCAAACAAATCATTGCTAACTTTGCTAATTCACACAGCCAGTGGGTTAGCCAGCTAGCTGCTCAGCTATCACTTTCTATTATTATCAGACTGCAATTAACTGGGAGACTAAAACAAATCACTTGGTTCCAATTCAAATCCCCATGAGGGTGTGTCAGATGTTTCCTTAACCCCGCCCCCTCCCTAGGTGCCCTTTGCTCGTTACCTTGCCATGAACAAGATCAACAACATCAAACGCTACCACATCGCCAAAGTCTATCGTCGTGACAACCCTGCCATGACCCGCGGGCGCTACAGGGAGTTCTACCAGTGTGTAAGTACGAAACATCGCTATGTTTGGTTTTACTGATTAATTATCACTTATATTCAACATTATGACATTTTGTGTCTGGTAGGTCAGGGTGTTTTTAGTATCAGAGTTTGGGTCAATTCTAACTCCATTTAGTATACAGTACACAAAACCTATGTTATTCGCTTGTCCCCCCCTCCTCCTCCCAGGATTTTGACATTGCGGGGACATATGACGCCATGATTCCGGACGCAGAGTGTCTGAAGATTGTCCATGAGATCCTGAGCGAGCTGGAGCTGGGAGAATTCCGTATCAAGGTCTAAGACACACACACACACAATGAAACACACATAAAATAATAATATTGACTGCTTACAGACACTGTGCTAACACCCTGTCTTTGACCCACCTTCCACCTCTCTCTTCAGGTCAACGACAGACGTATTCTAGACGGTATGTTCGCCGTGTGTGGCGTTCCAGACGACAAGTTCCGCACCATCTGCTCCACAGTGGACAAACTGGACAAGGTATTAATGTCACAGAACAAAACTTGTGTTGTCAATGAAATGGAATCAACTGGATCATGTTTTAAAATGTAAAACAACTTGATCCATTTCTCTTTCCTTTGTCTCTCTCTCTCATTTACATTTCTCTTCCCTCTTTTCCTGTTCTCTCATTTTCTCTCTCTCTACCTGTCAGGTGTCGTGGGAGGATGTGAGGAGTGAGATGGTGAAGGAGAAGGGCCTGTCTGAGGAGGCAGCCGATCAGATTGGCCAGTATGTCAGCATGCAGGGTAAGAGAGCACACCGCCCCATCACACACACACTGACCTCCCTCACCCTGTGACCCCTGAATGACCCCTGAGCCTGTCTGTGATTGGTCCGATTCAGGTGGGCAAGACCTAGCCGAGCGCCTGCTGCAGGACCCCAAGATGATGCAGAGCAAGGCGGCGTGCGCCGGCCTGACGGACATGAAGCAGCTCTTCAGATACCTGGAGCTTTTCCAGGTCACGGACAAGGTGAGGACTCAGGGGGGTGAGGGGGTCAGGGTGACTGGGTCACCTGATGGCCTCAGGTTGCTGAGGCAGTCTGTCTGTATGGAAATAAACCTGTAAATGTGGTTCACTTGTAACTCCACACAACCATTGTTGTTGCAGTGAGAAATATGGATACTTTTATGATTGATAATGGTTGACGCTCATCTTTCTTTCCCTCTCTCCCCTCCCTCTTTCTTCTTTCTCCCTCACTCGCAGGTGGTATTTGACCTGAGTCTGGCCCGGGGGCTGGACTACTACACAGGTGTCATCTATGAGGCTATTCTGACCCAGACGGGCCCGGTACCCACCCCCGCCCAGCAGAACGGTGCTGGCGAGGAGAGCGTGAGTGTGGGCAGCGTGGCCGGTGGCGGCCGCTACGACGGCCTGGTGGGCATGTTCGACCCCAAGGGCAGGAAGGTGCCCTGTGTGGGGGTCAGCATCGGCATCGAGAGGGTCTTCTCCATCCTGGAGCAGAAGGCAGAGGTAGGAGGGGGCCGGGCGCCACTTTGTTTTGCCGTCTAGATCCGGTATGAGTTGTATTTGTCGCCAAACAGCCTGTCTGACTGTTGTGTTGTTGTCTGGCTCCCCAGTTGTCAGCGGAGAAGATTCGCACCACGGAGACACAGGTCATGGTGGCCTCGGCACAGAAGAACCTGCTAGAGGAGAAACTCAAACTCACAGCCGAACTGTGGAATGCAGGGATCAAGGTGTGTGTGTGTATGTACATGGTATGACTGTGTGTGTTTTCAGGTGGAGTTTGTGTATGTGAATCCTACTTTGCTGACAAACCGTGTGTTCTCAGGCGGAGGTGATGTACAAGACGAACCCCAAGCTGTTAAGCCAGCTGCAGCACTGTGAGGATTCGGGGATCCCCCTAGTGGCCATTCTAGGAGAGCAGGAGCTGAAGGATGGGGTGGTGAAGCTGCGCACAGTCGCCAGCCGAGAGGAGGTGAGACTCCCAACACGCACCCAATATGCCAGTCACAGACAGAGACACACACAGTGCTTCCTCTAGTATTATGACTGACACCTGGTCCTAGCATAGATTTTTTCTTATGATGGCTGATGTATAGATGATTCACTAACTTTAGACAAATGTACTTGTTTGTAAGTCGCTTTGGATAACAGCGTCTGCTAAATGTCAAATGTAACGCAGCCACCCACCCGCAATTCCACATCACACACATACCCAATCGCACCCCCCCCCCCCCCCCAGTAGCTCTATGAAATGTGACCTGACACTTGTCTTGTTGAATGAACAGAGATGAATGACAAAAACCCACTAACATTGCCATTTGTTCTGCTTCCCAGGTTGACGTGTCGCGAGCAGAGCTCGTGGAGGAGATCAAGAAAAGGACCTTAGAAGCTTAGTCACGGTTCTGCCTAACAACAGCTCTGCACTTGTTACCAACATCCCTCAACCCAGGTCCTGTGGTCACAAGTCCAGCCGGTCTCACTGCTGCGTGGCCCTGTTCTCAATAAAGCCACACCCCCTATAGTCTGATATCATCATGGCTGCCTTTTTTTCCCAGGTTACCATCGATTTCATTGATCGGAAGAAGTTACTTGATGGAAGCTCAAAGAGCCTCCACCATATTGCTTTCATCTATCCAAGGGTCTGTTCAGGAGGTTTGAATGTGACAGAATGTTAAGATAGAAATATGCAGTGTAGAACAGGTATGAGTGTCTGTCATGTGGACAACATTTCTATCTACGACTGTCTGAAAGGTTCGCCTCATTGAATACTAACCCAGGGCTTTCAAATCAGTGGTAACCTATACAAAGACAAAGACAGGCTGTTTCAGTTTATCCAGACCTGCGTGTCGCCGTCAGGACCTGGATTGAGGAACTCTTGTCATGCTATTGTCTAAGTACATTATATATATTAGAGGAAATGTTGCAGTAATGACTGTATTACAGCTTAAATCTGAGTCTGAAAGGCTTATCCATCTGCCTGTATGAAACATGCCGGTTCTGTCAAACCTTCAATAAACAGATTCATCTGACATTTACCCAGGCCTCTGGTGCAGGTTCATTCATTAACTCACCACTGTCTTGCTCAGAACAACCAAAATGCTTAATTGCTGTGATGAGTTAGAATCCATCTTGCTTTTGTGTGTAGCCATTGGTTGACATTGTGTTGTAGGTAAAGGGATTCATATTCTGACTTGAGGTAATATTCAGAGAACGCTTGAAAGGGGGCAGCACTCAACTGCTCCATCGAATCATTCTGATAAGAATCACCTGTTAACAATTAACACCTGCAACGTCTTGATTGGGGTTAAATTAACTGTCGCACGGCAGCCTAATTGTCCGCGAGGAGAAAAATAGATCTCACCTGCGTGTATTAAGGCTGTCACACCGCATTTTAATGTACTCTGTCGCGTACAGTCAACATGCTGCGAGCTACAAAGGCTGTCCTGATATGATTCTTAAGATGGCACAGCAAGACAACACCACAGTGGATGGAATTACGCGGCGCAGTCTCTGAAATAGACAGAGCGTCCGCTAACGTGCTTGACAACCAAGGCCACAGAGATCCTTTTGAAGGACGCTGCTGATTAGCACACACTCATTGTCGTGGGAGGGATCCGTTTTTCACCTCCACGCTCGAGCGCAATGTAGATGCGGTGTAAGGCGCGTTAACAGACACTTTTGCCAGCCGGGTAGTTCCATCCATTGTGGTTTGTTTTGGTGTTGTCTTGCTGTGCCATTTCTCGATCATATCAGGACAGCCTCCATAGCTCACAGCACATAACGGAGTATATTAGGATGAGGTGTTAAGTGCGTCTATGCTGGATGAGGCCTTAAACTGTATTAAGAGAAATATATTAAAAGTGGAAGATACAGGGATATTTAGTATCAATGGGTTTATATTCTAGGTATCCCAACCACTCCATATTACATAGTTCATTAATTAAGATCTTGAAACTGGCATGGTGTAAACTTTCTTTCAACAACCCATGTTCAACGATTACTCTTCCTTTGGTAAAGAAAGAGATTAGAGTCTCTCTAAATTGGCAGATGTATTAGTCCTTGTGGAACACCAACCTGAACTGAAATGTAACAGAATAACACAACTGCAACATGTCATCTCTCAAATCTCTCATTATTTTTATTCAAATGAGAAACCAACCTGGACAACACATATAATGGTGCAAAAACACGCAAATTCAAAAGTGTGGGTCACTTCAAGCAGTGCAAAACATCTACTCACTACATATAAAAGTGCAACACAACACGCAAATCAAAGTAAAAAATAGTGCATCTACTTACTCACTACATATAAAAGAGTGCAATACAACACACAAATGAAAATATTTGTTCTTTTTTTTTCTTCCTCAGAATTAAAACATGATAAAACTAAAACAATAACAAGCCCGGCGGATTGCATAAGGGGAGGTGGGCTAGAGCTGGATGATGATGTTAGGCCATGTAGAGGGCTCGGAGGACTTTGTCAGCCGTGGCCTTCTGCGCCTCCTCCTGCACAGCGGTGTGACTGGGACCAGGCAGAGTCTGCACTGTGCCGGTGAAGGGCATTTCCAGCCCCGGCACACACACCCGGTAGCCGAAGCACAGGAAGCCGTCGGGCCCCATTTGGCGGAACCGGATATCATAGAGTGGAGGCCCCCCGCCGTACACCTCACACACACTCTGGAGCAGGGCTACTGCATCCTGGGCCATGGCCGGACCCCTAGGGGGAGAGAGGGGCACCCGAGGGGAGGGGGGCCCCACGGCCCGGGAGAAGGCGGGGAGTTGGTGGCGGACCAGGCGAGGGGGCAGCAGGGGAGGCCGGGGGCTCTCGAGGATGCGGCAGGGAGGTTTGACGGGCGACTGAAGGTGATTGGGGGGTCTTGGGCGCTCGTCGCTCTTGGGCCTGGCAGAGGACTGCCACTTCACAGTAATGGGCACCCTGAAGTGCTTCTTAAACGCTGCGGAGAGGTGGGGGTGGGGAGACTTTCATTATGTTTTTATGAGGACCTGATTTAGAAATAGCATCACTAGCATAATCTGTCCATTAGGGCAGCCATGTGTAACGTGTCTGGTCCCTGTGTTGTATATCTATGACCTCGCTGATCTCCCTACCTTCAACCAGCACCTTCTTGGCCATGGAAGCTGCATGGTGGGAAGTGTAGACCACCACTGCTGCCACACCCTCCCCCCCAGGACCCAACTTCAGGGACACACCCTCTACCCCATCAGAGAAGTCTCGCAGCACCTGGAGGAAGGATGGAACACACACACACAAAACATAGAAGACTTTACATTCAGGTGTTTTTCAGTGACATTTTATTTCTACATTTATACATCATGGCTGGTGTTGAAGGTAGAAACCAAAAGACTGGAATGGTATCCAACACGTATCCTACGGTATCCCACCATTCCTCATTCCATGCATCACAATGAGCCTCTCCTCCAGTTTCCACCTCACGCTAGCACACAAACCTGCTGCAACCGCTCTCTCCCCGTGTTGGCGGGCAGGTCACCCAGACAGAGCTGGCGTTTCTCTGTGCTGCGCCGCACACTCAGATGGACACCCAGCTTCAGGACGTGGCCATGCAGTGTGCGGATGGCGGCAGTGGCCAAGGCAGGGCTGCCGTACTTGGCGTATGCGAAGCCGCGGTTCTGCCCGCTGAAGTTCATCATGAGGCGGAACTCCCAGAGGGGGCCCACGGCGCGGAACAGCGGGATCAGCTGGTCCTCATACGTGTCCCGGGGAATCTGGCTGATAAACACTTCACACCCCGGCCCAGGGGGGGCACCACACCAGTCTACAGCCAGCAGGGGGAGATAGACATCACAGACTTCAGCCATCATCAGCCTTCTGTTAATTTACTTCCAGTTCAAGCCGAAAATTCTGATTCATTCCACCCCCTCCAAGTCAAAATTTTAAAATCTCCATATAGTCAACTTAAAGACTATTCAAACGCTATGTAAAAAGAAAATGTACAAGAAAATTGTATTTAACCTTTATTTATACAGGGTAAACACACTGAGCCTCTTTTGTCACCTGTCAACAATATTTCTACAATTACAAAACATATACAAAATACAACACAGTTAAATACAGAAATCAATACATCATATGAAACCACAATATATCAGGAGAAACAATTACATCCTTCACCAAAGAGGTCCTCAATCAACACCCTAAATTGCCTGAGTGGCACCAGAACAACCAACTGAAATGTTTTTTTTTAGATTGTTCCAGCAGTGAGGTGCACCATAACTAAAAGCGGATTTATTCAATTTGGTGGAGACCAGAGGAACCTCAAGAGTTAACCAACTCTGAGAACAAGTTAGATAATTTATGTTCTTGAATTTCAATAATGAGGTTAGTTAAGCCGGGAGTTTGTTCTGTCCGTTAAAATAATTTTTTGCTACACCAAGCCTGATCCAGGCCTATTTCAGACAACCTATGAATGAGTAGGTAATGGACAACCATATGGAATGCCTTGGAGAGATCTATAAATAAGGCAGCACAATGGGTTTTTTTTATCTAGGCAATTTAACACATCTTCTAAGACAAGCGTAGCAGCTGAGACTGTGCTATGACCAGGTCCTAAAGCCAGATTGGACCACATTTAGAATATAATGAGAAGATAAAACGGTTCTTAACTGGGAGTTGACCAGGGACTCTAATTCATCAGACTGAGATAACAGTCAGATGAAAAATATGTGTCAATGACTCCACAATCAGGGTGTAAGCCTATTATATTATTTTCACCTATCCTACAGTTTAATAATCAGTGTCATTTATAAGTATTGAGTGTACAACTTTATGATATTTTTTGCACTTTGCTTCATGCAGGTCAGAGCAAGTATAGTGAATTTTCTGAATGGATTTGTCCATCAGTTCTCTTTTAATGGGATTTGTTCCCAAGACAGGCGTCATTACCAACAGGTGTGTGTACTTAGATAGTAATGGATAGGATAAGTATCTAAAACAAAAGCTCTACAGGAAAATGGAGTCAGATAATTCTCTTTGGGCAAAAATTTGTGGAATTTCAGGATGGAAGTAATTTCTGATTTTGTCATAGACCATCTGAGATAATTAATGGTGTATTGACACTTTACTGAGATCCAATCACACTCACCATCAGGCGGTCCTCCATATTTCCGCTGGCCATTGACCTGGGTCAACTTGATGTCTGCCTCATGCAACCATATCTCCAAAGACTTCTGCCCCAAGTTCATTACCTGATTTGGTAGAAAGATACAGAGGTCAAACCTTTGCATAGGCCTCCTTCATCGGGATGGGTCTTGTATCAAGGTATAAAGTGTGAAATTGTCAACGCAAACTTGAAATGCACTTTATTGACAGCCATTGGCGGTTGATCAAAGGCTTTCGCCATAATGAGGAACACGAGGCCATACACATTAATGATAAACACCCGCCAGTCAGTTGTGCAAACACTCGCCAGGAAAGGTGTGCAAAGTAAACCAGTAGAGAAAGTAAGTTTCACACTTTCTGCGCCCTTCATTATATCCAAAGCAAGACACATTACTAATGCTTACAAAGCTAACGTTGTTATAACACCAACAAGTTGCTTTCTGTGACACAAGAAACATCTATGTAAGTGGGGACCTTGGGTGTTGTTGCTGCTGCTCTCGATAAGAGTGAGTAGCTGTTGGTTCAATGTGCAGTACACATCAAACTGGAGAAAAAAAGTACAGAACTCACTTGAAAAACACATGGCGAAAGGTATTAGCATTCACTTATGAAATAATACATAAACCCTCTAATCAATCATTTTAAGTACCTGACTTCGCTCAGTGTCCATCACCCCGGCTCCGTTTGTCAATTATCTCGAGAAAATATCACTTGTGGATTGATGATTAGTGAGTGATACCACGGTGAGATCTCGTGACCTTACCTACCAGTATGGATCAAACTATTGGGCAACAGAATGAGGCCGGGGGCGTATTTAGGAAGAAAAGGTAAATCTGTTTGAGGGCATGCCAAGAAGCGCTTGATAGAGGTAGACCAATAGTTAGACTAACATAAGACATCAAACATTTGGATTCCAAATTATCCTAGATGCTTTAAAGATTTCCAAATGGTGGTGTTGCACAACAGTTTTTCCTCAGCGACTTTTGGAATGATTGAAATGATTGAACTAGGCCTATTACGTCGTTCCATGGATTCCTGTACAGGCCAGAGTAATCCATGTAACAATATGTTTCTCCCACAAGATGTCAGTGTTCGACAATGTTCTCCATAGTAACCTATATGTGTCAAATATCCATATCGGAAAATGCGCTCATCCTATGACTTTGAACTTTTCATCTGCAGGCTGAGTGACAGGGTCATGTGTGCAAAGAGGATACCAGTGCGTGTTTCTGCCGTGCTATGGTGGGGTGGGGTGGGTGGTGTGTGTGTGTGTGTGTGTGGATTGGGTTGGGTTTGGTAGGTCTGCTTTGTACTTTGCAGCATGTTACGTGGTGCCACGGGGGTCCCTGTCTTCGAGCCTGGCATAAAATGAGGGTTTCCCGCTGCTACCTACTCCCCATCACACCTACCACATCTGCACTTCAAGGCTCGTTCTCTGTAACACATCCATTTTTCATTCTGTAAAAATCGGTTCTACTCACATGTCTGAAATGTTTTATTCAAGACCAGCCTTGCTGGGCGTGTGTGTGAGTGTGTGAGGAACACACGCCGTTGGTAATTAGAGTGCTCTTTTGAGGAAGAGGAATCAAAATGGGGAGCAAATTCGCCAACTGCCTTCACTATGATCCACTGAGTCAAGGGGGTGGGGTGTGTGTGTGTGTGGGGGGGGGGGGGAAGGGACTTTTTTGGCTGTCTTGAGCAGGGTTGTGTGCTACTGCACTCTGAGATGACTTTTATGGATTTTTGATAATGCCTTTGGAGCAGCCTGAACTCTTCATTTTTCTCTGCCAAAAGAGAAATGGAAAGTTGGAGAGGAGGGCCGAGGCAAAGAGAGACGGAGGGAGAGAGAGAGAAGAAAGAGGAATGGGAATAGATAAAGAGAGAGGGGGGGGGAACACACTGTTTCCTCCCTATCCGACTGTTCCCAGTAGAGTGCTTTATCTCAAGTATCTATGAACCAAAGTGAATTAGTCTATCTAGACTGAGCGGATAAGAGCCCTGTTTCAGAGCAATGTGATTTGCATCAAGGTCTCAAACATTGTGTATTGACCGGCGTGGTCTCTGGAGTTAATACTGAAGTGGATTTAGAAGAGATTGAACCCTCCTCTCTTTCCACGTGTGTGTGTGTGTGTGTGTGTGTGTGTGTGTGTGTGTGTGTGTGTGTTTGTGTGTGTGTGTGTGTGCGTGCGTGCATGTGTGTCTTTCTCCTCTTTCTACACCTTTCAAGGTCTGTGTATGGCTTTCCATGATAGGCTGTGATGAGTGTTACTGCCCCACATCAACACTTTATATTGCAAAGGTGTACACACACCCAGACATGCATACACGTACACACGCACACACAAACTTCACAGCACAGGGCCACTGAGTGCAAAGACAGCTCTGTATCACAAGTCAGTGTGTTAATTATATGTTTACAACAAGGCCAATTATGATTTAGTGCCACAAGTTGTTCCTTCTCTCGTCTAGCACAACTTCTGCAACATTGATGTGTGTGTGTGTGTGTGTGTGTGTGTGTGTGTGTGTGTGTGTGTGTGTGTGTGTGATTTGGCCAGATACTGTACTGTGTCTGAGTGTCTGATTAGACATTATTTCCCCCTTAACCCTAACCCTATACATCAATTTTGGACTTTTAAATTAGTTATCGATTGATTCTGTATCTAAATGAATGATATAAAGATTGATTCTTTCTTTGATTCTTGAAGAATACAACTTGAAATGCCTCGTGAGCTTAGTTCAACTGTCTTGTCTTACCCCATCGGACCTCAATTTAATTACAAACAAACACTGTATAGCTTCAAAACATGCTTAAAACTATAATGTGGTCTCATGGATGGTCAGTCCTTGCATCCATAGCTCCATCTACGAATTTGATAGTGGTTACATTTCTCCAGCCCTGTCCCTCAGCTGTTTATCCAAAAAAGTGGTGGAGTGACTGCTTTGAGGTTTTTTGAAGATTATCCCTTACAGAGGTGGATACAAAGCAATATTAATGAGGCTGGAGAGGATGGTCCATCTGATCACTGAAAGGAGGTTTTGTAGTGAATTGTCAAGTGTACAAATAGGAAGTTGATAGCGATTGTGTTGGTGAAGAAATTGGAATGTGAATGTCTGTTATGTCGCCTTTTGCTATTTTGTGCTGCCCTGTGGTAATATTTATTTCTTTCCTTTGTAGGGTATTATTGAGCCGCACTTACATTTTAGTAGCTAAGTGTTTTATGCCTATTGATTAGACGGACACCTTACGATGCCTCTCTCTATCCAAGAACAACAAACTTTGGATTTAGTTTATTGGGTTTCATTTATTGGGTTTAGTTTTTTGTATATATAATTAGATTTTATAATCTTTAATTTTTACATGTCAGTTCAATTTAAGTAGTTCTATCTTACATTTAGTTTTACGGTAAACAGGCACCACTAGTTTAGTACCCACACAGCTCCATTTCTCTGTTGAAAAGTTTTAAGAATGTCTCTTATACTCCTCAGAGTCAAATTAGTCACAGTGAAGCTCTGTCACTCTGTTGCTAAGAAGTGTCAGCTGCATAGCGACAGCAGATCCTGAGCCGTAGGGCCTTGGTGTGCTCTACACACACACACACACACACACACACACACACACACACACACACACACACACACACACACACACACACACACACACACACACACACACACACACACACACACACAGCTGTGTCCCCGCCCCCTCACCTAAACATGGGGGGGGGGGTGTGATCCCTTTCCCAGTCACACCCGCGGTGGAGCCTCGAGCAGCGGCAATCTGTTGGCTGTCACTCCTCATCTATTCAGCTCCTGAGTTAGCTACACAACTCTCAGCAAGTCTGCAAGACTTTGAAACCAACTTTAATCATCAGAGTTGGGGTTCAACGTCAGCAGCACCACAAGCTTGGTAGTGAAAGGACCTTGATATTTCGTTGGCTTCTCTGAGGTGAAGGCTGAGAGCTCACACTAGACATTGTTTATGTATTTTGGAACGTTTTTAACATCACCAATTTTAAGCTTTTCATCACTTGTTTCCTGATGCAACATGATATTGTGTTTGTGGTGACCCTCTCCAAGGCCATACAGTAGCACTGGGTAGTAGGTACTGTACACAATAACAGCCTGCATACGGTGTACTGCCATGTTTTTTTATGGTGTGTGTGTGTGTGTGTGTGTGTGTGTGTGTGTGTGTGTGTGTGTGTGTGTGTGCGCGTGCATGCGTGCGTGTCTGCATGTAGATCAGGTTAGAGACGGGCCTAATTCAGCCTGGTGTTAACATGTGTCATTGGTCCTTTGTACCTTCGTCGCTCAGGACTGTAGCTGATTTATACCAGCGTGTGTTGTCGAGCGTGCTGGTCAATATTAGCTCGGGAGGCTCTTTCTCAAAGAGACCTGTTTGCTCTCCCCCCTCCTCCCCCCTCATACCCAACAATAGCTCCCCCCCCCCCCCCCCCCCCCAAACACACACACACACACACACACACACACACACACACACACACGTCCCTGCGATGTTCCTGATAGCATGGAACGCTCACTCACCAGGGGCCACACATGGCCAACAATAAAACAGCACAGGCAGATGTTTAATAAAGTTAGTGTGTTCGGACCTGTGTGTGTGCACGTGCGTGCGTGTGTGTGTGCGTGCGTGCGTGCGTGTGTGCGTGCGCGCGTGCGCACGCGTTTCTCAGTACTAAAGATATGAGGTGACCTTTAAAACATCTCTGCTAAGAGTTCAAACTTCAAACTTGACCATCCCACTTTACCTGACTATTTTGAAGTGTGTTAGTGTGCGTCTTAAAGTGAGTGTGTATGTATAGTGTATGCGTGTACACAATCTGTACATATGTGTGCTTGTTTCAGTTTCAGTGTGTATGTTTTTTCATTGATGTTTATCACAGGGAAACCTTATGGTGTGAATTTCATTTAGACTGTCTTGTTTGTTTTGCTTTTCTGGTTATATGAGCTGGTAAGCTACCGCCTCACTGGCTTGGATTGTTTGTCATTTGCCATTTCAAGTGGAACTAACGAGAGAGAGAGAGAGAGAGAAAGAGAGAAATTGCGTGTGAAATTGCTTGTGAGATTTTGTAACAATATCTGGGTATTACATGCTTGTGTGGATATTCACCCCGCTCCATTCTGTCTCTCATCTTCTTTCAACTGGCTGGTGATGAAAGGCACACGCATCGCTAATCAAAAGCTTTATACAGTGTGTCATTGTGGTTTTCTCAGGTTCAAGATGAAAGTCTAGGCCTATAAATTGGGTCTGATTGAGCACTGAATCAATTGTTAGTTAAAGCAAATGACATTTGTGTGTAGTATTGTGTTGATAAGTGGTATTATGACAAGTAGTAGTGGTGGTTGCAGTGCAGCAGTATGAGAGAGAGAGAGATGGTGAAAACAGAGAAAGATTGAGGATGAGAGAAACCGTGCTAATACTTGGGAAAGATGGCGAAACAGCAGTGAGGGAGAAATAAGAGTTGAGGTGATAGAGAAAGAAGTGGAAGGTGGAACATTCCGGGGTTCTCCAACCCTGGAGCCCGTTGCCAGATGGAACCACAGAGGGTTCCAGGCCATTATATTATGTTGTCATAGCTCTGTCTGTCCTTTTTAGAACAGAGGAGCTCTTCCCTGATTAGCTGAATAGATTGGCTCCGGTGATTAACCGACAGGCTGTGGGATTATACGACCTCTCGCGGAGTGAACAGAAAGACATGTAATTTGTTTGATGGGACAAGGCTACAACATATGTGTGTGTGTGTGTGTGTGTGTGTGTGTGTGTGTGTGTGTGTGTGTGTGTGTGTGTGTGTGTGTGTGTGTGTGTGTGTGTCACCATTTAAATGGCTTACTGATTGCTGTTTCCAATTTGTAATTGAGGTTAGAAAAAAAAAAGTGAATATAGTACAGTAGTAGAGAAAGGTTGGGGTTGTTTTTCCCTCTCTCTTGAAGGTTGAATATTTTTTATGAATGATGATAGAAAACAGTTCTTACTTTGGTACAGGAAACCAACAACAAAGCTAAACAGAATTTACTGGAAGCGTCCCATTCTTTTGGTTTTCCATAGTTTTTAGCCTATTCATCAACTACTGCGACATCTTGACAGGTTGGCTGACATTAGCATAATGCAAATTCGAGCCTGTAAACTCCAAGTTCTCCCCTGGCCAGTGAGTTAGCCAATTAAGGAGCAAGTGTGAATGATTTAAACTCCCATGGTCCTCCTCTCATCACCACTGTCGTCGTTATTTATGGTTGCCCAGCCATAAACCTCCAAAAGGCCTCTTCTTCTCAATTTGCACTTCTGCTTTAGTAGGCTGCTGCTCACCCTCACTCTGTCTGTAACTCCCTTGGGAGAGTGGAGGCTGTTGTCAAAGATAATCTATAAAAATCTACCATTGTGATAATGATGATGACTTTGGCTTGGGCTGTATTTCAAGAACATTTAATCACAGAGGTAGGAGAAAAAAACCTCTAGTATCTTTGATAATAATTCAGATCTAAATTACCTTGATGTTCAACTTCATCTCTCCATCATCTTTCTTAAACACATACTGTATTACTGTAGGCAGATGCTTCAAAGTCAGTGTAAAAGAGGCATAATAATCACCAGCAAGATCCATGTGGTGCTTATTAAATGCACAGAGCAGCTAGAGCACACAGGCTATAGGAGGAGGTTGCCCCCTAGATGCTGATCGAGATGAAACGGTAGCCAAAAGGTTTCAAACTCCTTGTCCTGACATAAAAGTGAGCATCTATGGAAAGAAGAAGGCATAGCCCATAGCTACTATACTGTATGATCACAGTGTGCTTAATTAACAGTGACAATAAAGGACATTATTCATGTGGATATTACACCTGAATAATCACACAAGACCCCAGTCCAAAGGAGGTGGCACCTGAATTCAAAGAATAACTAGTGATTACATAACGTCTACACTGTTAAAAGAAAGTGTTGCGAAACCCAAAAACATTTTTGAAGCATTCAAAACCTTTCTTTCGCTTGTGTTGGCAGAAACACTTATCATGAGATGCTTTGAAACATGACATGGGGTGCTGTTACATGGTGTGCCCCAGACTAGCTTCCAGCCCATGCCCCAGACCAGCTTCCAGACTGTGCCCCAGACCAGCTTCCACCCAGGGCCATACGTTTGATTTTGTCTTGTCTCCTCTCTGTACTTGGGTCCACCTTAAACCACCTGTGACAGTGTCGTTCTCTATTCTCTTCAGGATAAGTCCCACTTGGTAAATTGCTGTAATTTGTCAACTGAGTGCAAAAATGTTGATACAGTATGACGGGTAAAGCATAGGTTTTTGTTGTTTTTTATTGTAGTGATCCTGGCCTATGTAAACCGAACTTGCACTTGTGCCTGAAGAAATGATCAGTGTTCAAGCCCCTTCATTGCAAATTGTTATACTATTATGAATATGTCAATATTTCTATATGCTGCAAATATGATTATTATGACACTGTTTTCTCTCTCATAGCTCATTTTCTGTTCACTTTGATTATATGGATGACACACCATATTGGATATTGCTTTTATGTGCACCGAAAAAACGAAATGTATTTTCAAAGCACTCTCTTGCCACACTCTCTCTCTACACCGAAATTCTGATTTAAGAAGCACTTTGGGTGTTTTGTTGTAGAAGCATGTAGAGGCCTTAATGGTGTGTTCAATCACATTCAGTGTATCATAACACTTGTATTGGGTTTACATTAAAATACCAATAAAAAAACAGATTATAGGTTAGGTAAACCACTTTTATGGTTTAAAAAAACAATACGCATGTTTAGAGTCACTTTTTTCTCACAGTGCATGTAATTCGATCTGATATCTGACTAGAGTCGAATCGAATCATTTACGCAGGAAATATGTTGTGTATAGCCTATGTGCCCCCTTAAGCATGTCCTCCGTCGTTGCGTCTTGGCACTTCTGAGCCAATCATGATTTCGCAGTTGTGTCAGTGAGAGCCTCAGCTCGGCTCCGACTGTCATTGTCGCACAGTGAACGGACGAGCGCGAGGAGGAGGGTTAATAACCCAACCGCTCTCTATCTGTCTATCCTCACAGTCGCAGCATGTAGACAGTCCTCTCACACCTCTGCCGGGAGAGAAATGGCGTGATAGAAATGATCAAAATTCAATAGCTATGGGTGCAGAGCGAAGGATACACAGCCTGATGTTCAACATCTGTAAATAGTTTTGGAGTGGTGGGTCATTGCTCTAGGAACCGGCGCGCTGAAGCGGCGGTGACAGTAAAACTAACAGCTGCGTTTTTGGGCTGTGTAATTTGGGGGATTTATTCTCATAGAGGACTACACACCTGCAACTCAACCTAGACAACAAGGTCGTGACTGCCGGTGGATGTAACGCGGAGCGGAGCGGAGTGGCGGGTCAGGTGTCTGCGCCTCTGCGGGCGCACAGAGCGGTGGCGGACCAAACGCACCAAGTCAAATTCCGTCTCCCATCCCGTGCCCAGTGCAGCTGCCCGCCTCATAACGGAGATGATTCTCCTCGGAATTCTGTTGAGTGTCTTTATTTCAGGTAAGAGGAGTAACCCATGCATGCTGATATTCTGTTGCATGTTGAAATTAATTAGATTAGCCCACTAAATTATCCATCATTCATACATAAAATAATGTTTTGTTTAATGGACATGATAATACTGCAGGCTATATGAAACCTTGCTTATAATTTTTCAGTCTTTTGTTTTATTTCCACTTGAATTGTAATTAGCATTTAAGCCTTTTTACGCGTGAGTTATGCGCGCATCGAGTGTATGAGTTTTAATTGAGGCTGTTAGCTTTATCTTTATTGTCTAGTTTTTTGATGGGGAAACACATGCACATATGAAAATGCTAAAATCCCTAAGCATAGGGCTTTTGTGAATGGGGAGACTTTTCTCACCACTTCTGAAGTTGTATTTAAACTTTTTGTTTTGATTGAAATAATTGATATTATCGTTTCCAGTGATATAGGCCCACATTAAGCTGGTCTCTGATAAGGTTGCTTCCTACGGGTTGCTGTCGCCCGACGTTAGGCTACAACCCTAATTCCGTCCCGTATCGACACGTTTATTTATTAGCATGTGTTAATGATTGTGTGTTTGATGTGTTGGTGTAAGCGACAGTCCCAAGGGTCGCCTCATATATCAGTGCTATCTCTCTCCCCTGCTCTATGAGTGTGCGTGATTTATTTATTTTTTAAACACCTTTCTGGCTTGCAGGTCTCTTCTGTTTGTTTGTTTTTATTCCCATATAAATTCAGCTCGCCTTCAGCTGCACATCAGAATAAATTGTAAAGTTGTTGTTCAATGAGGAAGCGCAGTCAACCGACGCGGGTGTGCAAACAGCAGAATCATGGTTGACGTCTTATCGGCGCGCAGGTGCGTCTGGCCGCCAGAGGCGCGTCCAGGTGTGTTTGAGTAGCCGCGGGGACGGCAGACACGGGGGCCAGAAGACAGGACCGCGCATGTTGACGGCCCTCCTGGGCGCGCGCCCGGCTCGGATCATACACACATACAGGTGGTAGGTGTAAATAGGCTTCAGCCCACCTGGTATAGTGTTTTGAACGCAGCAGGAGCTGCAAATTTGAACAGCAGGGGTTTGGAGACACTTAACTAGAGATAAGACAGAGCCCTAAACTCATTTGGGATTTCCTCTATTGAGAGAGATGACGTAAAGGGAAATAAATTAACCTGTTGGAGGCTTTGAAGATAAGGGTGTGTGTGTGTGTGTGTGTGTGTGTATGTGTATGTGTATGTGTATGTGTATGTGTATGTGTATGTGTATGTGTGTGTGTGTGTGTGTGTGTGTGTGTGTGTGTGTGCGTGTGTGTGTGTATGTGTGTGCGCGCGTGCATGCGTGTGTGTGTGTGTGTGTGAGTGTGTGTGTGTGCGCATGTTTTTGTGTGTCTTGGGGTTGTGTGTGTCTAGGGGGAAGCTAGGGGTCGTTTGTGTGTTTTGTTGATAACTGGGATTTGGAACCCAAACACAGGAGCAGCAGATGGTATGTTGGGCTGATGCCTCCTTGGCTGTGTGTGTGTGTGTGTGTGTGTGTGTGTGTGTGTGTGTGTGTGTGTGTGTGTGTGTGTGTTTGGCCTCACTCAAATCACACTGTCATCTGCCCATTTTGCTACAGTATACCCCTGGGTAATGATGTCATACCTCAGTGCTCTACAAAGTGAACTCTGGGATTGACACTCCACTGCACTCCAGTTACCTATTAGCAATAATAACCACTGAACTAGGGTCATCTCTCCCTGTCTCTGGTCCCTTTGCAACTATCTGCTTCCTGTTTGTGTCGTAACAAGGGTGTACAATGTTATGATGTGTGCCTTAGGGGATTTTGGTGGAGGCAGAAATCAGAGGACGGGTTCATTGTAATGCATGGAACGGAATGAGAAATGGTATCAAACATGTGAGGAATGGTATCAAACCTTATTCCATTCCATGCATTACAATGAGCCCTGTCCGCCGAATTTCTACCTCCAGCAGCCTCCACTGATGGCTTTGGCTTGGATGCTTACTCGGGGGGGATGGCCAGCCCCTCAGACGTGGCCAGAGGTTGTGCGTGGCCTTCCCTTTGGGTAGAGTCAGTCGTTGGTCGTGAATTTAGGGTTGTGTGAGACAGCCCTCCCCCCGCCTGAACAATAACAATCACATGCAGTAACTTGACAATAAAGTGAATGTGACGTCACTGGGTGAGTAATATGGGGCTAATCACTCACAGAGAGACTATGATTGCTCCCTGGTCTTTCTGATGTGCGTCAGTGACACAGCTGATATTCATGCACATACCTAGTCCTACTCGTTCAACTGTAGCCTAGGTTACCTGATCTGGTGTTTTCCACGTATACTGTATTCAATTTGTATATATTATATACAGTGTTTTATGTAAGTAGACTAGCGTTGAATGGTTAATGAAGCACCAGAGTTGGGGCAAATTTCTTTTCAATTCCATCAGTTACGGAAGTGAATTGAATTTCAATTCAGTAATTGAAAAAAGGCCGTTCATTTTCAGTGACTTTTCAATACCGAAAAAACCTGAGTATCTGGGTATATTGTATGTTCCAATAGTCGGCAACTTAACTGTGTGTGTGCTCTTTACATTCTTCTGTAAGTATTGGAATTGAATTGGAGTTTTGAAAACACTTCCTGAATTGAGGGAATTGAAAAGGAATTTGCCTGTGACGCTTGATATTCAAAATATTCAATTTTCATTCTCTGCTCTGTTGAATGTTTTAAACTGCTTTTGCTCTTTCAAGTCACTTCATTCAGCTTCTGTAATGTGTGCGAGTGTGTTTTTCTGTCTTTCTAACAGACAGATTGCTTTGCCCCCTCCTGCGGGTGTGCGGTATTGTGTTTTTGTAATAATGATAGGCTCTGTGCCTCACAGTCTCCCTCACAGCAGGAGACAGACATAAAAGGGTCCCGCTCAGGGCAAGTGTGTGTGTGCACGTGCGTGTTTGTGTTTGTGTGTGTGTGTGTGTGTGTGTGTGTGTGTGTGTCTATGTGTGGGTATGTGCATTGTGTGTGTATGTGTGTTTGTGCCCGTGCGTGTGTGTATGTTTGTGTGCGTGTGAGAGAGATTCTCAGCACATCATTTCCAGCACATGCTGATTGTGTCTCACACTGTGCCGTGTGTGTGCTATTGCCAGCAAGGTTCTGATTGGTGTGTGTCTTCATATCCTGCCGTTTCACTTGTCTCTCTCTCTACCTTTCTCTCTCTCCCTCCATTTCTCCTCCTGCTTTGTGTTTTCACTGTCTGTCCTTATTGATTTCTTTTTTTACCACAGGGGCAATTTGAATTGGTTTACAGATACAAATGGGAAGGAGCCAGAAATGTCATGCAGAACATTTATGGGGGTAACTTGTGAGGTACCTCTCAAATATGAGACCACACACTGGGTTACACTCTGGCATTTATCCACCCAATATGGTACACACACACACACACACAGACACACACACACACACACACACACACACACACACACACACACACACACACACACACACACAATACACTTTGATTCACTAATTGAAATGCCTCACGTGTCAGTACAACTGAAATCCACTACAAAAGGAGTTGGATCCAATATTGGCTTTTCATATTTATTTTTCAGTAAATTCACTCACAAAACCCAGGAACAAATAAATAATTCTACAGAATAGAAGGAATTGCAATGGATTCATTTGGTATTAGAGATAATTTATTCTTAATTTGGTATTAGAGATTAGAGATGGAGATGAGGGATATACATTAAGTCTTACCTGATGTGAAACCTGTTCCAAACTGGGTACTAGGCCTACTGCTTACGTACTGCGACCGCTGCGAGTAAGAGTATTTACTTCCCAATTCATGTCCCAGGGGGCATTTTTCTGTGAATGCAGTATGACATCCTGGTCCCTCAAGTATGCTACGCAGATGGTTACTCATTCATGTCTAGTCTACTAAACATACTGCAAAACTTATTTTAGTAGCCCAGGCATTTATTTGCTTTAACCACGGAGCACACCCGGACATATTGGGGACAGGCTATTGCTGACCCGCACCATTGCTGCTCAAATACCGTGCTGAGAGCAAATATCCACCTATATTATATCAACATTGTTAACCTACAATGAATCTGTCAAAACCAGATTCATCTTTGATCGGTATTGTGATTTATTAGTGTTTCCATACAAAGCTGCCCCACAACAGCTGTCAGACTGTAGAATATGTACCAGTAATAATAACGCTCGCTCAGAATCAAATGCTTCACTTTAGTAATCTGGTCATATCAACAGAGAATCCATACTGGTGAATGGATGGTTTTTGACCCGGCATTTAATAGGGACCTGCGCTTATTTGCTTCAATATCATGAGTGACCC
>NC_139669.1:9799090-9811590 GCF_951799395.1 Argentina silus
AGGGAGAAGAAGAGAAGAAAATGGACAGTCTTTCTCTTCTTTCGTTCGTTGGCCATCTCCCACATCTCCCCCCCATCTCCTTCCTTCCTTCCTTCCCTTTTCCTGTTGAGTCTGTTTTCCGTATGTCTCATCGCCCCACGTTGCCAGGTGATGGTTTAGCCCGATGAGGACTTGACATGTATGAGAGACATTGGGGTGGACCAACTAAGTGACATTGGGGGGGGGGGGGGGGACTGAGAGAGTTGATATACAGTATGATGTATGAGTCATTAGTTCCTTTGGTGACTGTATGTGGCAGGTTTCCATGGGTTAAATGGAGTATATCTTCAGTGTATCCCGAGCATCCCTCTATCCATACCTCTGCTCTTCAGTAATGGAGAGATACATTCAGTAAGTCACGATGACAGAGTCGGTGTAATGACTGGATTTCTGTGCTTATTTAGCTGTACATGTGCACCAAGCTTGTGTGTGTGTGTGTGTGTGTGTGTGTGTGTGTGTGTGTGTGTGGTTGTGTGTGTGTGGTTAGGCAAAGAGATTACAAAGCAAAGAGCAGAGCGTTTTTCATATCATCTCGTCACCCACCTCATCCCCCGCGTCAGCAGACACACACACAAGATCCAGCAGATGCAAGCGTTTTTAGTTTATTGCTCTATCTGTGTCCCGATCTGCTTTTCCCGAGACTTAGCACCAGACCTGGGAGAATCACCACAGGCATAAATACAAATAAAACAGTCATAATAAAACTAATAACAACCAAAACAATATGAGTACGCTGAGTATAAAATCAAAGACTTCCTCAGCAGGTGCATAGAGCAGAAGCTAGTAGGCATAGAGAGAGAGAATTAGAGAGAATGAGTGTGTGTGTGTGTGTGTGTCTGTGTGTGTGTGTGTGTGTGTGTGTGTGTGTGTGTGTCTGTGTGTGTGTGTGTGCTGGAGAAATGGTTTACTGTGTGTGGTATTTTCTCGCTGCGTTTTTAGTTGTTTTAGTTTGAGGGAGATAATAGCTTGTATCTCCCAGTGGGCTCGTGGGGGAAAGCATTGGTGAGAGAGCGATAAAAAGAGAGGGGGGGGGGGGGGTGAGAGAGGGGGGGGGGTGAGAGAGACCAGCACAAGAGAGACCCTCAAGCACAAACATACCATAGAGAATCGCAGCCTCTCTATTTCCTTCCATGTCTTATAAATCTTTTGCTGACACTACTGCTATTTTTTTAACTTTTTTTTTTGGTCTCTTGTTCTTTCCTATGTCTGGGGAATGTGTAAAATTAACTTCCATCCGGAGGGGTTGGAGGAGAGGGGAGGAAGGGTGGAGGGAGGAGTGGGGTTGGGTTGGGGAGGGGAGGGGAGGAAGGGTGGAGGGGGGAGTGGGGTTGGGTTGGGGAGGGGAGGAGTTGGTAGAACTGCAGTGTGGGTCTCGCATTGCTCTCTTTCTCCCTAGGCACTGATATTAAATTAAACCCCTCCAAATAGACACACACACACACACACACACACACACACACACATATGCTCTCACTGATACATACCAGTCCAATCTTGCCAAGGGAACAGACCCTTTAAACAAAGTGTCTGTCAATCTTTGGAAAAGAGTGCCATGTTTACCTGAAGATCCGTCCTTCCATGGCACAGAATACGGGCATCATTAATAGCAAGGTCAGCTCGCCGCCCACAGAGCTCCTCCTGGGGTTAATTGAGATCAGTGAGGAGAGTAGGCGGTAGATTGATGTGCCTGTCAGGCCTGCGTGGGGGCCTTTTACGATGGCTGTTGTTATTTTTTAATTGTTGTCGCGGCCGTTTGTCGTCCGCTGACACCTCCCCGCAGCGAAGGGCCAGATTGAGAGGGAGAGAGAGGGGGAGTGGATACCAATGATTTACATCAATATCAATGAAATAAATAAGTAGAGAAGCCATGCGTTAAATCAACTAACACAGAGGAGGAGGAGGGATGGGGGGGGGGGGGGGCGGGTGAAAGAGATGCTCTTCTTTGACTGTTCGATTTCCTTAACATAATATCTGCCCCACGCACACACACACACACACGCGCGCGCACACACGCAAACACACGCAAACACACACAGACTTTAGTTTAATATGGCTGGGTCTCCTATACTTTGGTATTGTAATCCATCATTTGGGGAGTTTGCAGGATAGTGGTTCACACTGCGAAGAAGAAAGGCGCATCCAGAAAGAGATAAAGGCCAAGAGAAACACGAACAAAAAGGAATGCCAGGAAAGCGAAGGAGACAGAGACACAAACACAGGAAGATAAATAGAAAGAGAGAGAGAAGAACAGAGAGGGAGAGAGAAAGTCACAGACAAGATATGCCCCCGCAGGCTTGTGGCAGTATTCAGGCTGTAGCCCTCCCTGATCTATTTCACACTCTGTAGGTCCTAAAGATTCAGCTCTTACTGTACAGAGTACAACCTGGCCCTCAGCTCTGCTATACACACACACACACACACACACACACACGCACACACGCACGCATGCACACCCACATACACGCACACACACAATCTCGTGCACACACACAATAGAGGAAGGGAAAAATATTAATATGCATCTGTATTATTGTTGTAAACAGAAGACAGCTGGAATTAGACTCTGAGGAACCAAATATATATACCCTCACTAAACTCATGCTCGGACCTTCCCTCCAACACATGCATAAATACATTTAATACAGAGTCCATTCATTCGGCCCTGGGTGTTTGTGTCCATGGAAACAGCTCTGCTATGCTCTCTACCTGCCTGGCCTTTACATTCATAACCATGTGCAAACATTTTTTTATTTATATGCTACTTGCTCATTAAAATGTGTACTGTATTTCATATGAGTAGGCCATTATTTATGCATACGTTACATCAATTACCACAAAAAAGGTGTTGAGATCCACTGCACTACCCCTCAGGGTGTGTGTGTGTGTGTGTGTGTGTGTGTGTGTGTGTGTGTGTGTGTGTGTGTGTGTGTGTGTGTGTGTGTGTGTGTGTGTGTGTGTGTGTGTGTGTGTGTGTGTGTGTGTCTGTGTGCATGCATGCGTGCGTGCGTGAGTGCGTGGCTGGAGGGTTCTCTATCAAAGGATGTACTCTGGAATGTTTGTCTACCAACACCTGTACCCAACTCTCGTCTGTCTGTCAGTATGTATCCATGGTGATCCATGTCTCTGCCTCTGTTTTGCCTTTGGCACCAAATAATGCTAAATGGAGCTGAATAACGTTCAGATGTTGAGCCAGTTTTATCCAAGCACCTCCAGAGGTGAGGCAGCCATTTTGGGTCGCTTTCCGCCTGGTGGCTCATCTGCCTCCCGCAGGTACAAGGCTGAATGTGATGTCGCCACGGAGACGAGGAGGATGAGAAGGATGAGGAGGGGGGTGGGACACACACTGAGACTGCGAATGAGACACACACACACACACACACACACACATATTCATGAGCAGGGCAGAGCTGCCGGCACAGCAAGAAGCATCAACATTAATACTCAACGTTTCTCTCACTTTTCTTCAGAAAGCAACGTAAATGGACAGATCTCTCCTCTGGAGAAAAGAGAGAACAGAATTATCTCCACGGCCCAAGGTCTTTGTGGCCAGGAAGGTGTGTGGGGGGGGGGGATTCAGAATCACAGGGTTATTGCGCTGTCGTTCAAGAACGCAAACCACCGCAAACCCCTGTTTGTAGATATGACACAAACTGCATACATGTATAGCCCCACATACTGTGCCGCTTCTAATAGGTGGCACTTCCACCATATTGCTTAAATCTATGGGGGCTAGGGGAAAGGGCTTCAGGTTGTTGTTTTTTTGTTTATTTCCTTGCTCTAAGCATGTCTGTGTACCATAGGGGAGGGGCATGCCTTTACCCCGGTCCTTCAGAACTCTGTCTAAGCTCCGCCCCCTCAGTGTTCTCTTGATCTTCAGGTACTGTTCTGTGCTTTCCATCAGGTGTTCTAAGAGACAAAACACCTCCGTGTACATCGGTGAATACAATAAATATATTACCTAAAATGTTCTTACTTCGGTTTGCTGTAGTTTTTTATTTTAGTGTGCGTGTGTTAAATGTAAAAACACAAAAACGATATGTAGTGCTTATAAATATTCAAATGAACACTTAAAGAAATATATTGTGCCTATATATATTCAATTCATTTGCATCAATTCTCTGTCATAGTGACTTCATGGGGATCTTGATGCAGATTCAATAGTGATGCTAATGATCATTGAAACACTGCATCAAGTTTAATGGGCGTTGTCAGTGTGGGGCTAATGAAATCACACACTGATGTCTTTGGCTGTGGGAATTCTCCTAAATACTCATATTGTGTTCACCAACCCAGTGCTTAATTAGATTAACATAAAACAGAAGCTCAGACACTATGTGCCACACACACACACACACACACACACACACACACACACACACACACACACACACACACACACACACACACACACACACACACACAGGGACACCCTGCCCTGAGTCAGAGGAGCACCAATCACATGCCTATTAAATAATCAGGCAGGTTTCTTCCCTACTGCGTCCAATTTAGAAGGAATAGGGCGCTGTCTCTCTGTCTGTCTGTGTGTGTGTGTGTGTGTATGTGTGTGTTTGTGTGTGCGTGCATGTGAGTGCGCAAGCGAGTGCATGCGTGGGCGTGTGTGTAATGACTCTGTAGAGGAATGGTTTCTACCTGAATGAAAACAGGTCCAAAATTAGAGAGATGCACATTCAGATTACATGGCTCATCTCACCCAATGACCGTGCCCAAATTAGGACTCACTCAACTGGAAACTTGCTACCTGGAAAAGCTTGCTCTCTTTCTCCATAAATCTGTCTCCCCTATCTCACTTTATCTTCCTCTCTGTCATTCCATCTCTCCTGGTCTCACTCCTCCCTTCGTCTCTCATGTCTGTCTCTCTGTCTTCCTTTCAATTGAATTCAATTCAAGGAATTTATTGGCACGATAAAACATTATCTTATATTGCCAAAGGAAACATTTAAGTGATGACAGAAAATAAAAGATGATGAATCTAAAATAATAATACATAACATCCACAACAGGAGTAGCAAATCACAAATAACAGAAATAACATTCATTTGTCGTCCCAGTGAGTTTCCCTAAGGTTGTGGCAATATACAACATATTTGGCTGCCATTTTGGAACACCTTGATTTCCCCCCCAATAGATATTAGATTTGTTCTTTGTGTTTCAAATTCCTGTCTGTACAAAGTCAATAGGCTACTACATTTTAACGTCTTAACGCAACCACAGGCACTGACAGTGGTGCTAGGGGGTGTGTCTGAAATATTACTGGTCAGAATTTTAATTTTACTTTTTGTTTAGTTACAATTTGATTAGGCCAGATTGTCTGAGAGCTGTCCTGAGCCTCCCTCTCTCTCTCTCTCTCTCTCTCTCTCTCTCTCTCTCTCTCTCTCTCTCTCTCTCTCTCTTCCTTCCTTACTCAGTCTAATCCACCACCACTCCATCGTCCCTAGGGAACCCAAAAAACTTTCCCTCCCGAGTCTGTTCAGACAGACGAGTGCGGAGAGGAAAAAGGAGGGAGACGAAGTAAAGCTTTTAATCTGTAAATGGAGAGGGGTAATGGTCATTTAAGCATTAAGGCCTCTGCTCCTCCACCATGTTTTCTGTTTCCTAATGCTCCTTAAACATTTATGAACCCTGATAACAAGGAAAGACTGAAGCCATGATGCAGACTAATCAAATCAATGCTGGTTAAAACCCCTTACTACTCAGAACTGCACGGGCGATGGAAGGGAGGGAAGGGAGCGCAGGTCATATCTGACTGGAGATCAGCTTTTAAAACAAGCAGGCGTCGTCACATATCCTCCTACTGTATCTACTTATTTACAGTACAGTAAATAAACTGCATTGTGTTAGTGTCAGTAACAATTCCACCAGTGACCCACTGTCTCTCCACCCACCGTTCAGTTTGAGGCCTCTCTCTCTCTCTCTCTGCTCTGTGTATTTCTCTCTCTCTCTGTCTCTCTGCTCTGTCTGTCTCTCTCTCTCTCTCTCTGCTCTGTCTCTCTCTCTGTCTCTCTGCTGTCTCTCTCTCTCTGCTCTGTGTCTTTCTCTCTCTCTCTCTCTCTGCTCTGTCTCTCTCTCTCTGTTTCTCTCCCTCTGTCTCTCTCTCTCTCTCTCTCTCTCTGCTCTGTGTCTTTCTCTCTCTCTCTCTCTCTGCTCTGTCTCTCTCTCTCTGTTTCTCTCTCTCTCTCTCTCTCTCTCTGTTTCTCTCCCTCTGTCTCTCTCTCTCTCTCTCTCTCTGCTCTGTGTCTTTCTCTCTCTCTCTCTCTCTGCTCTGTTTCTCTCCCTCTGTCTCTCTCTCTCTCTCTCTCCCTCCTTCCCTCGGTCAGTTTGGAGAGATACGGATGGAGCTGAGACTGCACAGATAGCAACTGTGAATAACTCTGGACGGATACTGATGGGATTTCATTCAGGAACAGGAGAGATACCTCATACGCCTCCGGAGCGGTACTGGTTTTAAACGTGTTGGTATTTGGAATAATGGAATAATGAGATTCCCATCCAGTAGTCCCACACACAGATTCAGCGATACTGCATTATGGGGTCAGAAGGTGATAAATGGCCTAATAAGAAAAAAAGACATCCTGTATTACACACTGCATTAGATACTGCATTCCAGCACTGCAGGAGTCTGCAGGTATTTACCGGAGAGTTTGTATTATTACCTGAGGTATTCCTATTCACCATGAATAAACCTCAGAATTCTATAACCGTGTCTAATGGCAAGAGTGCTGATCAGCAAGTTTACTGCACTAAGTCTGGGCCGCGCCGTGGTGCATTCTATATGCCACAGCAAATTATAAAACTGTAATGTAGGATCTCCTTTATCGACTGCGCTGTGGATGGACCGTCGCCATCTGTATGCATATTACTGTTGGACTACAGCTCGTTAATTTTGTGCGTTATCGTCGTTGTGCTTTTGTGTGCTTCCTGGCTGCAGTAAGGACACTCTCTCATTGTCTCCCTGTGCACACAGGCACACACACTCACAGTACTGGCCTTTCATCAGCTTTCAGACTGTGGGTTTGTGGTGTTTGCTGTATCAATATGTAATTAAGGGAGTATGAATTGCTGCAGTGTGTGTGTGTGTGTGTGTGTGTGTGTGTGTGTGTGTTTATGTGTGTGTGTGTGTGTGTGTGTGTGTGTGTGTGTGTGTATGTGTGTGCGTGTGCGTGTGCGTGTGCGTGTGCGTGTGTGTGTCCGTGTGTGTGTGTGTGTGTGCTTCTGGTGCTGTTCCATTATTATACTTATGAAGTCCCCCTCCAGACACACACACACACACACACACACACACTCACGGGCAGTTTGCCGACTAATGGAGCTTCTATTCTTAATGAGCGTTGTACTTGTTCTTCTATCTCCTATCCCCCTCATTACCTCTCTATCTGTCATCCCCCTCTTCCTCTCCTCCATCCCTCCACCTGCACCTTCGACCATCACCTCATCTTTTCATCTATTTGACTACAGCTCCTCTCCTGCTTCCTCATCAACTCCTTTATCTCCCCCTCTCTTTCTCTCTTCTTCTCTCCCATAGTTTTGTTCCTTCTTTCTCTTACTATATACCCCCTCTCCCTTTCTCTCTCCCTCTCTCTCTCTCCCTTCCTCCCTCTCTCTGTCATTCCCCCCCCCTCTCTTCTTGCAACCATCATTGCGGTAAAAATGCTTTTTTTCTTTCTGTAAGAAACCCCAGTGTTGGAGATGGATGTCAATTTTGCACACAAAGAGAAACTGTTTTTCATTGCTTTGTGGAGTTTGCCAGGCTCTTTTCTGCATTTCGCACTCACTGTTCGTGGCTGTCAGAGAGGGGTTTAACACTACTGTTTTTATTTTTGATAAAGCGAAAACACACAAAAAGAAAATGTCAACTTGTAAAAAAATGTCTTGGCCAGGCGAAAAAATCCGGTCTATATAATGGTACAATGGTGTTAGTAACATTCCTTAAGTGTACAATAAAGGTGTGTTAAAACTCAAACTCTCTCTAGCATTGATGTGAGACAGTAGTAGTAGTAGTGGGTGTTGTTGTTGTTGTTGTTGTTGTTGTTTGGGGGCTTCTTGCTATATTTATTTATTCATTATTATTTACACTGTATTTATTAGAAATTATGATGACAGAATTGAATCTGTTGATATATATATATATATATATATATATATATATATATATATAAATGATATGCCTCAGCAGCAGCGGTGGCAGCTCACCTCACTTTGTTAATAACACAAAGGTGCTTCTGACGTTTTATTTATGGTCTGTCATCTGTTTCAGAGGCGTCAGCGGCTTTCACATATCCCAGGTGTGGCGGGATATGAAACACCATTTAGGCTACACAGCCCCTCTCTATATATATTGTAAGTGTCTTCTCTTCCCCTTCCTCCCTCCCTCCATCCCTCTATCGTTCCTTCCCTTCCGCACCCTTCTTTCTCTGGGCCTGTATCACTCTCTCAATCTGCCAAGCCTTACTGCCTATCTGCCCTTTTATCTCCCTCTACCTCCATCGATCACTTACGCTGCATGAACATCCTCCCTCCATCTCTCTCTCTCTCGCTCTGTCTTTGTCCTCTTCCCTTCATCCAGTGACCTGAGATTTCTCCTGAGGGAGGACATCTCTTTATCATGCCTTTCTCTCTCTCTCTCTCTCTCCATCTCTCTCTCTCTCTCTCTCTCTCTCTCTCTCTGTCCCTCTCTCTATCTGTCAGTCCATCTCTCTTCTTTCTCTCTCTCTCTTTCTTTCTCTCTCTCTCTCTATCTGTGAGTCTTTCTCTCTCTCTCTCTCTGTGAGCCTCTCTCTCTCTCTCTCTCTCTCTCTGTCCCTCTCTCTATCTGTCAGTCCATCTCTCTTCTTTCTCTCTCTCTCTCTTCTTTCTCTCTCTCTCTCTGTGAGCCTCTCTCTCTCTCTCTCTCTCTCTCTGTCCCTCTCTCTATCTGTCAGTCCATCTCTCTTCTTTCTCTCTCTCTCTCTCTCTATCTCTCTCTCACGTGCGCATCGCTCAGCTACTGGACAGGAGCTCACTGGGCCGACAGAAATCCAGAAAAGGTCCACAGGACTACAAGTGTGAGCACACAGAGGATGAAACTGTGTCACAGCAGTTCTATAATGGGGCTCCCACAGATGGCTGCAGAGGCTCATATGCTGCACTGCAGGGCATAGGTAATATCTAGGCACCAGACTATTACCTTTTTCCAGTATTGTAATTCTGAGCTGAGTTGGGGGGGACCAGCTAGCATGGGGCAGGTCATACATACGGACCAGTCCTACCGTGTCCCTGGCAGGTCAATTGGGGATAATACATCCCTTATTCAAGACATTTCTGGACATCTTTAGAGTCACTGGATTGGATACTAGTCATTGGATTGGATTTCTATTGATCAGGAAAATGTGTTTCATCGAGTTGAACACCAATGCTTATGACAAACTTTTGAGGCACTTGTTTTCAATCCTGGTTTTCTGGCCATGGTCAGGGTGCTCTATGGTGACACTAACAGTGGTTTGAGTACTCCCTTTCAAGTGTGTAGAGGTATAAGGTAGGGGTGCTCCCTGTCAAGAATGTTATATACTATTGCTATTGAACCCTTCCTACAAAGCATTCGAGCCAAACTTGAAGGGGTTTACCTCTCGCAAGGTATTCCCCCTGTCCATCTCTCAGCTTACGCTGATGTGTTAACTATAGTGAAAAGCCAGGCAGAGGTTGACAGTTTGAGTTATTAGTCAGTTTGGGGAAATCTCCTCTGCAAGGGTAAACTGGGCTAAGAGCTGTGCAGTACAGGGGGAGGAGTGGGTTGGGGGTTGGGGGGCTCCCGTCAGGAGAGGTAAGAGGAGTGGAGATGTGAAAGGCGGTCAAGAGAGGAGAGGGGAGGGGAGGAAGGAGATGAGGAAGTGAGGGGAAGAGAAGTGCTGAGAGAGGAGATGAGGTGAAAGAGGGAGAGAGGGGTGAGGTAGTATGGGCGAGGTAGGGGAAGAGAGGGTGAGGGGAGAGAGAGAGGGTACTGTACAGGGGTGGGGAGAGGGTGTGGGAGGGGGAAAGGCAGAGTCGATACTGGGTGCAGCTGACATACTGTAAATTCCTCATGCATGTAAATAATTCATAAGTGCATCCCTTTCCCCGCTGGTCATCACTCTTTTTTTATCACTATCACTCTCCCTGTTCTCTCTACTTTCAATAGCATTCCTACACGTCTGTCACCTTTGTAATTCCTCTCCTCCATTCCTCCTCTTTCTGTCCCTCTTCTCCCCTTACCTTTTTGTTCAATTTGGTTTATTTTATTTTACTTTGTCAGGTCTATATGGCTGTTGTGCTCCGTTGTAAAATTCCGTAAGTGTACAATAAGGGTATGTTAAAAGTCAAACTCTCTCTCTCTTCTCTCTCTCTCTCTCTCTCTCTCTCTGTCTCTCTTCTCTCTCTCTCTCTCTCTGTCTCTCTCTCTTCTCTCTTTCTCTCTCTCTTGTCTCTCTCTCTTCTCTCTTTCTCTCGCCCTTTCAACTCCCCTGGTAGTGATAGATGAGTGTATTTGGTGAGAAGGGAGGAGAGGAGGACGGAGTTGTCACTTATGCTGCCGTTGGGGTTGATGCATTGATGGTAATGTGTGTGTGTGTGTGTGTGTGTGTGTGTGTGTGTGTGTGTGTGTGTGTGTGTGTGTGTGTGTGAGAGAGAGAGAGAGAGAGGAAGGGTGGGAGAGAGAGAGAGAGAGAGAGAGTGCAGGTGAGAGGCTGGTAGGAGTGATGAGAAGCCTTCAGGTGTTTTCATATTCTAAAAGCGATCGATAGTTGTGTTTATTCTGAAGCCATATGTACTGTAGGCTCAAATAAATAATCCTAATCACAAAACGCCCGAAGATTGCCTTTCAATAGAATTATCATTCTTTTCTCTTTGGCAGATTTGGATATTGCTCCTTCGGGGTACTCAAATGATTGTTTTGGATGTGTGCGTGTGTGTGTGTGTGTGTGTGTGTGTGTGTGTGTGTGTGTGTGTGTGTGTGTGTGTGTGTGTGTGTGTGCATGTGTGTGTGTGTGAGTGGGCACAAGGCCATCATACAGGCGCACACCCAGGGCAGCAACCCCCAGACAATTCAAAGTTAAGAAAGATTAATTTTATTATCTAAAATATTAAAGATTCAATATTAAGATTACGTAAATCACTTACCTTCACGTTTTTGACGTATTGTATCATATCTAATGCATCAACCAGGACACGCAATTGGGAATGTGTACTATCATGTATAGGTACACGATTTAATTAGGAGACTATGTTGGAACTATTACTGAACTGTATGATATGTGGGGGAATAATGTGACTGTGTGTGAATACGCACGCGTGTGCGTGTTTTGCCAAGGGGTGTGAACAAGAACAGACTACAGTAATTGAATCTCCGTCTTTGCCTTGGAGTCTAACCATTACACAGCGATGAGCGATTATAGAAGATATCGCACTCACACAAACACACACACACACCACACACACACACACACACACACACACACACACACGCACACACACACACACACATTCAGCCTCATTCAGCCTCATTAGATCGCTACCACACACCAGTTGGTTTACTCTCTTTTCATACTTTAATGTAGCCCCCGAGACAATCAAATAAACATGACATGATGCTCACAACACAATACTTTTTACTCATCGCATCAAAAATAAAATTAGAAGAAATGTGTAGAGATTAACGAATTGTCTGTGTGTCTGTGGGCGTGTGCATGTCTGTGTCGCGTCGGTGTGCATGCATGTGTTTGTGTGTGTGTGTGTGTGTGTATGTGTGTATGTGTATGTGTGTGTGTGTGTATGTGTGTATGTGTGTGTGTGTGTGTGTGTGTGTGTGTGTGTGTGTGTGTGTGTGTGTGTCTATGTTTGTGTCTAAACGTGCGTGAGAGAGATACAGAGAGCAGACAACAACAGCATAGCAAGTGATCACTATGATGCCGACTAATGGTGCTTGGCTGGGACTGCACTGGTCAAACAAAGTTTTTACTGTTACTTTAATAGGACTACGGAGCCTGTTGGACTGCTATATTGTACTTATCAGAGTGCTGCTCACTTTAGACTTAGACATAGATAATGTCAATCCTGTAGCTCGAGCCAAGGAGGCACACATCCGCTGGTAGAAGCACCATTATCAATATGACAAGCACAAGTACTCTAGGGACTATATTTTAACGGCGTAAAAAACAGTCTTAGCACAAACTCTGGGTGCTGGTGGTGGCGCTAGAGCGTGTGTCGGAAATATTATTGCTATTTTCAGGGCCAGAATTGTTCAACTGATGGCACTTGATCTGCTCATTGTCGTGAACACGTCTCTATTACCGCTACTCCACCCACCTAAGTGCAGAGGAGATAGCGCTCTACCGTTGTGGTAATTTCACCTGCTACTGCTGACACAAATTGCCAGTGCACCTGCGTTTGGACCTGCATCCGTTTTGTGCCGGCTGAAAATAGAGCCCTAGGTCTGA
>NC_139669.1:9816590-9846590 GCF_951799395.1 Argentina silus
TACTGTTTGTCTATCAAACATCTCATTCTGTCTGGGCATTCACTCCATAAGACTCAACAAATGAAGTTAATAATAAACTGCATTTTCTATAAACCACAAACGCTTGTCGCTAGTCCCAACAAAACAGTTGACTGTTTCTCACTTAATAGGCTATATTTTAACGTCTTAGCGCAAACACGGGTGCTGGCGGTGGCGCTAGGGGGTGGCTGAAATGTTATTGCTATTTTCAAGGGCAGAATTTTTCAGCTCAACTGATGACGCTTGGCCTGCTAATTGTCATGAACACACCTATATTACCGCTACTCCACCAAATTAAGCGCTAGGCGCAGACGAGACACCGGTCAATGCTGTGGTAATTTCACTTGTTACCACCGACACAAATTGCCAATAAGCCTGAGCTTGGATCTGCGTTTAATTGAACTTCAGAGCAGCATGACCAACATACAGCTACATAAGTGCGAGATCAAAGACGCAGAAAATGCATATTGGAATTTACGCCTATGAATATTATACACTGGAAAATTGTAACTTTCTCTCTCTCTTTTCTCTCCTTACCTCCCTCCCTCCCCCCATCTCTCCTTTTCTACCTCTCTACACACACACACACCATTTCTCTCTCTCTCTCTATGAAGCAGTCCTAACCCTAACCCTAACCCTAGTATACAGTATGTAGGGTTTTGTGAGCAGAGCAGACTCCACACCCCAGTGTTGGTTAATCTGAGTGGAGACGGATGGATGAAGAGGGAAGCCTCTGATGTTTCCAGTCACTTTCCCTGAGCCGCTGGGATTAACTGGGATACATACACACATGCGCGCAAGCACAAAGATGGCAAGCACGTACACATGCTTGCAAAGAATGCATGCACACACACGCACACAAACTTAAAGGATGCACACACACACACACACACACACACACACACACACACACACACACACACACACACACATACACAGACACACACACCAATAGGAGGCACACACTGGTGATTGTTAAGCCAGCTACTCAACCTGATGATGATGTGACTGGAGAGGACTTATCTAAGTATGTGTGTGTATGTTTGTGTCACAAACACAGAGAGCAGAGAGATTTGAAAGTGAGTGTATAGTGTTTTGAGAGATGCCTGTATGTCCTTACTATTGGCTTTACCTGTCCATGTTGTCGCTTTACCTGTCCTTTACTTAACCCTGCCTGCTCAGTCAGTCATCGTTGTTGTAACTTTGCCAGGAAGTGTTGACCTCCGTGGTGTGTTGCCCTGTTTTCAGTCCCCGCCACCCGCATTAAATATTTACAGCGCCCAATCGCGGCACTTAATTGAATCTAGGGGCCCTCCCTCCGGGGCGACGGGCTCCTATCAGGGCCAATTAGCCGCAGACGAGGCTGACAGTAATGGGTGCTATCTGCAGCTCCCTGGAGAGGAGGGCAGGAGGGGGGGGGGGCAGGTATGATACAGGCTCTAGTGACGTACCTACCTACTACCCTCCCTCTCCACTTCTCCCCTTCACCCTCCTATAATTACAGGAAGAGGCGGGGGGGGGGGGGGGGGGGCTGGCAGAGAGAGAGAAAGAAAGAGAGGGGGTGTGGGTGGGGTAGGGGTAGAGTAATAGAGAGAATGACTAAAGAGAGGCTGTTTGAGGAGGGATAGAGAAAGAGACAATCTGTCCATGAACAAGTGAGTCATCCAGAGTGATTCAAGCACACTTACTCACTCATTCTAAAACAAACTCAAACTCCCTAATACTGTGAGAGTGCTCCAGAACGGGGTGATTCAATGGACCATCAACAAACTTTGTACAGCTGATGTATAGAGTTTTGTGAAATTAAAAGTGCTCTACAATTATATAGAGGTGATGGTTATTATTATTATTGTTATTATTAATAATAATAATAATAATAATAATAATATGGTGGGTTCAATCCTCGGATGTCATATTGGAAATGTAAGGGTGGAAAAAAGAGAGTATTGTATTGTATTGTATGTTTTGTATTGTATGTTTTGTATTGTATGCTAATGCACCAATATGTTTGAATACAAATATATTACACACAAAAAAATCCCCTGGGTGATGTCATTGCCACTGGATTTTTCATAACATTCTGAACACAGTACAGTCACACACTCTTCAATATGAGTCAGCCTTGACAAAGAGACAGAGACAGAACAAGCCTTCTGTTCTCAGTGGATTTGGTGAATCCAGGACGTGCCAGCCAGTGGCAACCTTATCTGAGCTTTGGCATTCCTCTGGGCAGTGGAGGGGGCACAGGGGCATATGGGGGGCATATAGGCAGAAGGGCAGAGAAGGAGGGTTGACTGATGCCTGATGGTGACACATTGCGGCCAAGTCTGTGTGTGTGTGTGTGTGTGTGTGTGTGTGTGTGTGTGTGTGTGTGTGTGTGTGTGTGTGTGTGTGTGTGTGTGTGTGTGTGTGAATGCCACCATTTATGCCATGCTGCCCTGTCACCTAGACCCTTGGTCATCCTCTGTGGAGTGCGGTTTGGAAGAGAGATGAACCGCCTAATTCATTACCCTTGACCTCTGCCTTAACCTTCCCAGAACTCTGTGGTGTACACTCTTATCTGACAGCAGACACATGGACAAAGACACAATTCAGAGATACATAATATCTTTTTTTTTTCTTTTCTTTTTTTTTTCTTCTTCTCTCTCTCTGCCCTCTCTCTCTCAACACAAGATGGAGGGTCAAGGCTGTGATGTAAGCAATATTTTTGAGGGGGCTAGTGAAAGTGTGGATCAAACTGGACAGCTATGTGTTTTGTGATCACGGGGGAACTCATGTTAGTCGATACGTTGGGCTACGATGGAGGGAGAGGGGCTGATGTGCTAATTTCTTCTTCTTTTAATTTTTTATTGGTCAGTTTTTTTTTGTGTCTGTTTTGGTTTCTGAGAAGGCAAGGTGTGCCGTCATGTGTAACATTCCTTAAATGTACTGTACAATAAAGGTGTGTTCAAACTCAACTCTCTCTCATTCTCACACCATTCTTATATATAGACTGACTAGATAAAGTCTGGGACGTGGCTTCCTTGTTAGTTATTAGTCCATCATGTGTCTCTTTACGTTCACCTCCTGTGCTGGTAAAAAGGTGGAGGTCTATGTCTCCAGGGTTCTATGGCAACGATGATTAAAGGCTCTCTAACCGTTGAAAATGGCGTCACATTATGAGACAAGCCTATGACATTTTCACCTCACAATGTCCAGCTGGATCAAGACCTGTCACTTACACGCAGGGATTGGGCGGGTGTGAACTTGCCAGTTAGACCTATGACTCATACAAACACGTGAACGCACACACTCACACGCACACACACACACACACACACACACACACACACACACACACACTCACGCACAGGCAGACACACACACATTCTCTCTATATTTCTCTTTCTCACATACACACACACACACAAATGCAGACACACACAATGTGTCACAGCGAGGTGTCGCTCCACAGATAATGGCAAGGTGAGAGGTCAAATGTCTGGGAGGAGGCAGGGAGAGGTAAGAGGGGGGACAGAGCACTTTGGGTAATTGGTTATTGTCCCATGGGATGAGGGGGACACAGAGAGACATGACATCATACTGTCCCCAGAGAGAAAGAGAGAGGGAGAGAAAAAGAGAGGGGGGATAAGAGAGATGAGAGAGAAGCCCCTGGAGATAAAACATTAGCCTTTGCAAAGCTAAAGCGATAAGGGTGTTATGTATATTTTCATTTTATTCTATTTGTGTGTGTGTGTGTGTGTGTGTGTGTGTGTGTGTGTGTGTGTGTGTGTGTGTCTGTGTCTGTGTCTGTGTGTGTCTGTACAGTATGTGGGTGTGTTTGTGTGTGCATGTGTGCCTGGGGCTCAGGTGGGATCTACCCTAATAAACCAGAGCTTGGCATCAGACAAACACACACACACACACACACACACACACACACACACACACACACACACACACACACACACACACACACACACACACACACACACTCATCAAGCCAAATAAAAAGAGAGCTGTGGGAGGGAAAAGAGAGAGAAGAGGAAGTGGAGAAATGGAGGAGAGGAGTGACAGAATGGAGAAGGCCAGACTCTCCCAAATGTACACAGCTTAGGGTCCCTGTGGTTAATGTCTTCTGTGGGAGAGAAAGATAAAGAGAGAGAGAGAGAGAGGGATAGGGAGACAGAGAGAGAGAGTAGGGAGAGAGACAGAGGGAGGGGGGAGGGAGGGAGGAAGTGGTGAGAACAGAGGGATGGAAAAAACATTATTGATGGCATGTTGCAATTATTAATTACACAGCAGTAATAACTCCTACCTCAGCAGCTCTCTCCACTCTTACCTGTGGGGAATTACAGTGTGCGTACATGCGTGTATGTGTGTATGCGTGCAGTTACAGAAATATTTAAGTTGGAGCTTAATCGAGGAGTGACTGCATTGCTGCTTATTGTGCAGTATATAACTGTGGGCCACTCTCGCTGCACCAGAAAGGGAGAGACAGACAAAGAGAGAGAGAGAGAGAGAGAGAGAGAAAGAGAGAGAGAGACAGAGACAGAGAGAGAGAGAGAGAGTACTCCTACTACTTGTTTACCATCCATTTCAGGTTGTTTATTTACATGTACACTTGACATGTCTTTATTATTTGTAAACATTTTTTATTGTTTATTTCACTTTTTTGGCAATGTAAACATATGTTTCCCATGCCAATAAAGCTTCTTTGAATTGAATTGAGAGAGAGAGAGAGAGAGAGAGAGAGAGAGAGAGAGAGAGAGAGAGAGAGAGAGAGAGAGAGAGAGAAAGAGGGGAACCCCCCTTTCCTGTGTAATTACACCTGCAGTGCAATACGACTATGAGAGTTCGGTCAGAGCTGGAGAAACAGGCAGCTTGCAACCACACACTGTGTGTGTGTGTGTGTGTGTGTGTGTGTGTGTGTGTGTGTGTGTGTGTGTGTGTGTGTGTAATCCCCTTTGGTTTCCAACAGTGATCTCTCTCGTTGTGCGACCCAGCTGCTGTTAAACTGCCCCTGGACTCCCCAAGGACATTTGAAAGGAGACATAACTCCAGAGCTTCCCAGGGCAGGGGGTCAGATCTATCTCCCTCTCTCTCTCTCTCTCTCTCTCTCTCTTACACGACATGGGGTCAAGTCCATCTCCATTAAATTGGAAATTGAAATCAAGAAAATGTAATGGAATTAAAGTCATGAAAATGTAACATTTCTTTTGGAAATGTCAGCTGATATATAAACTGAATGTCATTTCATTTGCAGAAGAATTCATTTCAATTGACAATTTTAGCTAAATACACTGAATACACTGGTTACAATGAAATAATGTGTGTAAATTGCCATGAGGCAGGTAATACAACATTTTCTCTTCGTCGATCTTACATACATAAGCTTGTCTCGCCATCTGGTGGTGAATGTCGACCCAGCACATAAGTGTGACGGACTCAAGAAAGGTGTCAAGAAAAGTGAATAGCCAATCAAAGGCCATGTGTCCATGTTTGGGGCTGGAGATTCTTTGAGTCCGGACTAAACGAAATATTGCTGAAATCTGGCAGAGTAGAAAGTGAGTAAGTATCATTACTATTAGATCAGATGTAGGGAAAATCCAATGTATCTATTCATAAACCCACCAGCATTGTACAACGGGTATTTTATCAATGTACATATTGGGTTTCACAGACAAGGCTTAAGCCTAGTCTTAGACTAAAAAGCGTCCTCAGTGGTAATTTGCCATCGAAAGTGCGAATTAGTCCAGGATTATGCTTAAGCTTTGTCTGTGAAACCGGCCCTTAGAGTCCGGACAAAGCCAAATGAATGGAAATATTACTGAAATGTGGCAGAGCAGAAAGTACAGAGAGGCAATACGTTGGAGGATGCGGGCATCGATCCCGCTACCTCTCGCATGCTAAGCGAGCGCTCTACCATTTGAGCTAATCCCCCGGCGAGTAAGCAGGAAAGGATAGGCATATTTCTTGTGATGTCATTGTCTGTGTTTGTGTTACATTGAAATGATCCCGGCGGAAGTTTAGCGCGGGGCCTGTCCACAAAGAAATGTCGAGTGGAGTCGGGAGTGAGTATTATTTGTTATTGAATGCTATTTTGACGAGACTTAGCTACAAAATCAATTAAATCAATTGCCACTAATATGACGACATTTTCAACCAGCTAGTTTTCGCTCTGAGAGGATTGCTTGCTGTGGGTTTTTGCAGTAGTTTTAGCACGCTGGCTTGTAGCATGCTGCTACTATTGTTGCTAACAATAGAGTAGCTAGCTACAGAACATGCACTGCTCTTGCAAGCTAGATATTGTGGTCATATTGTTGTCAATAACCTATTTAGCTACATAACTATGAATTGTTGTCGTGCCATGTTAGCAGTTAGTAGCTTAACTAATGTCATGTTTATTTTTCTATATAATAGCTAGTTCAGCCAGCTGGGTAGCCGCTATTCGCACTCTCTCTGACCAAATGTTGGTTCCCACTGAGCCCCGACCTGTCACATCCTTCTCCCTCTCTTCCCATCAACAAACATACGTATATACAGAACTCGTATAGCTTCGTCATCATGTCCTTATCATATTGTCTCTGTGTAGAACACAAGATGCTGTCGGTTGGCCCGACTGAGCCGTGGTCACTGAGAGAGAAACTATGCCTTGCCTCCTCAGTCATGAGAAGTGGGGACCAAAACTGGTAAATGCACAATGACAGCTAACGCCCTTTCTCTGTCTTTCAGTTAACACTCAATGCATGTAGTGTCATCTACTAGATGATCTAGTATTTTATTGCGGAAGCTGTGCTACTTGATTATTTGTGATGGTCCTTTATTTACATTCCATGCCCTGCCCCCATCCCTTCCACACCCCCTGTCCCATTGGCAGATGGTACTGCACAGCTAAATTAGTTTAGACATGAATTCACAGAATATTCACATGATGTGAGCCCGTTCGTTTTTGTGTATATCTTTGGTCACATCTGTGTCTTCCTTTCAGGGTTTCAGTCAGTAGAGCCATCAAGCCTTTTTCTGAGTCAGGTCGCCCTCCTGACTGGTTTTCTCAAAAGGTAACGACATACATACAACAAAACATTGTCACCCCCATATACACAGGGGTTCACCTTGACTATTGCCAAACACTTGATGACAATGTTAAGTCACCATATGTCTAATTTCTCTCTCTCTCTCTCTGTCTTCCTCTTCAGCACTGCGCTTCTCAGTACTCTGAGCTTCTGGAAACCACAGAGGCCCCAAAGTGAGTACCCTCCATACATGCACACACATTATAATCTGAAAAGGATCTCCTTTTATTTTACACAGTATGTCTCGTTAGAGGATAGAGATGCTGTACATGTGGTCGTTTGCTAAAGTGTGTTGTCTGCACTATGTCAGGCGTAAGCGTGGGGAGAAGGGCGAGGTGGTGGAGACCATCGAGGACGTGATAGTACGGAGACTCACCGCAGAGAGGATAGAAGAACTGAAGAAACTACTGAGAGACACACAGGAAAAATACAGGTATACATACACACACACACACACACACACAATCCTCTCTGACACACACACTCCTCTCTGACACACATTGCGCACCTCTCAGCGTATCAGCGTGTTTTTGAGCTCAAACGTATTGTTGAGGACAGAAACACACTGGATTTATCCCTAACAATATTTCAGCACATATATGAATTCACAACATTCAAGCGTTGGCTTTCTCTGACAGGAAGCTGAAGAAGGAGGTGGATCTTATCCAGACAGGCCACCTGGACTCCAGGCTAGAGGAGCTATGGGCAGATATCTCACAGTAAGAGACCAGTTTGTCTGACTGACTGACTGACTGTCTAGGTGCATGCCAATCTCAACAACAGCTTGTCTGTTTTTATACAGAAAGAAGAAGCAGGAGGAGGAGGAGGCGGAGCTTAAGAAGAAGGCCACAGAGACAGCCTTTCAGGGTGTGGTTTGCTTGTTTTTTGTTGCTTGTTTTTTTTACTTGTACGGGGCTGCTACATTCAGGCGCTTGAAATTGACATTGGAAAATGAGCACAACAAAAAAAGTCCTGGAACACTTTGAAGGGTCATGGAAAAAATCACATAAGATTACAAATAAATAGTCGTTACAGCTTTTCTCTGCCATAATAACTTGATCAAATAAGGCCCTGTAGGCAAGCACTAGGGTCTTGAACATGATGAACCCGGCTATTGAAGGCCAGTGGAGAGTACAGAGGGGAGGTGTGACATGACATGTTCGACACATGAGATACCTACTGAGGCGGTGTGGCAGCCAGTCATTGATAGTAATTGCATGTTTTGCCACTCACTCATTGTCTGTGTCAAGTAATGTCTCCTTATTATTTGTAAAATATCATTGAAAATAATTTATTGAAAAGAGTGGGAACCCTGTTCAAGTCTATTTCAACATATCCACGTGTGTAAACTAATAGTAAACAGCCATAGAAAGTGTGGCAATCCTCTGTAATTCTATGCTTCAAGTGTAGCAGGTAAAAAAAACATGCTGACAGCACCCAAATATTGTGCGTCTGATGTAGCATCCCTGTTAGATTGGTTGTTCTACACCTGGACCTCCATAGTCTTTAGTCTGACCAGTGAGGAGGTGTGAGACGTGCCCACTTAAGACCAAGTCCAACCCTTCCTCTTCCTCCTCCGGTCTCAGCTCGCCAGACGGTGAAGAACACCCCCAAGCGTGTGCCCAGTGTCACGGTGCGCTCGCCCCTGGGCGCCAGCCCCACTAGCACAGAGGGGCCACAGACAGACACCCCCACACCCCCAACAGGCACGGCCATGCCCCAGGCAGAGGAGGCCTCGGCCAATCCTGTGGTAAGAAACCCCAGTCCTGGTCATCTTGTATTAGAATAAGTATGTATATAAGCCAGCAATTCACAAACTTGGGGTCGGGACTCCATGTGGGGTCCCCTGAGAAAATCAAATTAACCTCTGTGATTTCATAAATAGATACAAAAACATCTGTGTATTGCACCTGTAGCTTTATATTTCGCCTATGTTTGGGAACCCCTGATATAGGCAAACATGCCATGAGGACACTTGGTTTCATACCGCTAAAGTAAATTTGTACGAATTACTGGTGATTTCACTGTTCTGTTTTGCTGGTAGATGTTGTTGCCTGCGACACTGCCTTGCTTGTTGCTCTACCTAAAGTGCATGAAATAGGCCAGAAAACAAACAAAATGTCAGTCACATTTGGAATGCAATAGAACTTCTGTGGACCGTTAGGTGGAAGCAAACAAATCAACACATGCATTTCCTGTCTCTGTCGTCTCTGGTTGTGTCTGGTCTATGGTAGGCCCAGGGGGTAGCCGTGTTTCTGCCTTCGTCGGAGGTTCTGGCCCCGGGGCCTAAAGAGGGAGGAAGCCTGGGGGCTCTGGTAGATGACTCCCCGCAGAAGAGGCTGCTCAGTCAGAAGTCTACGCCGCCGCCCTCCCCTCTCCTCTCTGAGCTGCTGAAAAAAGGCAGCCTGATAGCTGCCAGCCCCAGACTGGTGAGGAAGACACACAGGAGGAGGATGAGTGGGTTGAATAATAAAAACAAATTAAAAAAAAGAAAGAAAAGAAGAAGACAGATTCAATTGGGTTGATAGAAATACAGTAATGAGCGATTCATTGTATTGAAAGCTCAACATTGACATCTGTCCTCTTTATCTATCTCCTCCCCTTCATAACCAATGATCTAAGAAGGCAGGATAGATTAGCAAGCAATATGATTGACAACCCACAAAGCCTCGATGAGATACGTTTTTGTCTGTTTGCACAGATGCAATTTGCTTTCCGTAATTAAAACAGCTCATGTCAGGACATTAAAACCTAACGAGGTAGGAAAGTACATAAGTCAATTCAATACGATGGTGTATGGTTTGTATAAAGAGCTATAGTGTACATTGCAGTGATGTAAGTGGATGTGGTAATTGTAGTGTGCACGTGCCTGGAGACTAGTCCATCTCCTCAGCTGCCTGATTCAGCAGTTTGTACACAACAGGTAAGCAGAGTGTTGATGATGTCGTGACGATGATGTCATATCCTGTCAGGTGGTCGAGGGGGACGTTGCTGCAGGACTGGCAAACGGAGTAGCTGCCACCGCTATCTCAGCAGGCCATGAGGTCACCGCAGGTAACTATGGCAACCGCGTAATCGCACTCTCTCGTTACCTGGATGCATCTTAAGCTTGCTTTGTATTTCAGGTCCATGTTTTTCATTGCTATCTATGTGTTACTCCATTTTATATGTACCAGGAACTATATATGTGTGTGTGTGTATGTGTGTGCCCCTTTGTCAGAAGCTACTTCCCTGTCTCGTCCAATGGAAACAGTGCCTCCCACCTCTATTGCTCCTCCCCCTGCCATGGCCAGCCCCGCCCCACCCAACACAGGTTACTATGCTGTCCCTTCCCTCTGTCCCTCTGTCCCTATCTTCATGTCTCTCTCAAACTACATATGTTCGTCTCTTGAAAAGGAAAGTACAGATTAATTCAAATGTTTGCTTCCAGTAAAGACAATGTGCAATTTGTGCTGACCACTGTTTGTGTGTGTGTGTGTGTGTGTGTGTGTGTGTGTGTGTGTGTGTGTGTGTGTGTGTGTGTGTGTGTGTGTGTGTGTGTGTGTGTGTGTGTGTGTGTGTGTGTTCATGAACAGAGCCGGGATCAGAGGTCGTGAAGGCTAATCCAGAGCTGGGTGAGGAGGTGGAGCTAGCAAAGGAGGTGGGACTAGGAGAGGAGGATCTCGTGGCAGTGTCATACATGGGAGATGAGCTGGACCTGGAGACTGTAGGAGACATCATCGCCATCATAGAGGAGAAGGTAGTGCGTGTGTGTGTGTTTTACCATTTGGAAACAAAACTAATTCATCAGAATCATAATTCTTTTATTTGGCCAAGTATATTTGCACATACAGGAAATTGACTTGGTGAGGTTGGTGCATGGACATAAAAAACAAATAGCAAATATTGACAAGAAATGTACAAAATAGCAAAGTATTAACAAAAATAACAAATTTGCAAATTTACAAAAAAGAGCAGCAGAACAATACATCTTATAGGCACAAGAGGCTGTGAAATGGTTGTGGGGCATGTACACTATAAATTAGAATAATTTTAAATAATTATAGTCTCCATTGCTATCCTACAGGAAAAGGTGCTGTGCTTGTATGTGAGTGCATACATCTCACATCTTTGTCTCTTTCTCTCTCTCTCTCTCTCTCTCTCTCTCTCTCAGGTGGATGACTCTGTGGAGGCTTTAGACGCTGCGGCGGTGGAGGCTGCTCTCTCCCTCTGTGAGGAGGCTGTTTCTGGGGGACACTCTCTCTCAGGCCCCTGGGATTCCCAGGACCTAAAGGCCTCAGAGCCTGGACCCACAGTTCAGTCAGTCCCCACACAGGGGTCTCCAGATGGGGCTACGACAACGGCAGCTAACAGCGAGGGCCTGGAGCTTCAGGCAGAGACTGAGACAGAGGCAGAGAGTGCGAGGGAGGTATCAGAGGAGGAGAAGGGGACGGGGGACTGTGAAGGGCAAGAAGCAGGGGGGGCTGACGTCACCCCCTCTGTTGGCCCTGACGATGGCGCAGTAGGAAGTGAGGTCACGGAGGCGGGAGTCCTTGGAGAGGAGGGAACTCTGAGCGCAGCTGTGAAGAGTGAGAGCGAGGAGTGGACCCAGCCGGAACCAGACATATCCTGTCTAGGTGGGTCACACAAACTCACGCACGCACACACACAGATATTGCAGATATAACCACATTTACCTGTACGCTACACAATGTGCCCCCCCCCCCCTCTCTCTCTCGTAGACTCAGAAGACAGCTCTGGATCAGGGAAAGAGTCCAAGGTAATTTTCCTCCCTGCTGCATCACTCACTCACACACGCACCCCACCCATCCTCTTTCTCTCATAGACAGACGCCTCTCTCATACCAGTTCAAATGAATGCATACCCATATTGTTTCTGTGTATAGGAAGTGAAGGATGAGGAAGTAGGGAGCGATGGGGACCCTGATGAAGGGATGGAGCTGAAAGAGGAGTGTGGAGAGGGGGAGGCCAGCTCCTACTTGTCGGAAGCAGAACCGGCAGCCAGCGAGAGCGAGGATGGCTACGGCCCCTCCTCTCAGCGCTACACGACAGCCGATTCGCTGGCCAGTAGCCCCGCCTCCTCCCAGTTGTGAGTGAAGGCTATTTGACCTCTTTCTGAGATTAGGCAACTTTTTTTCTAGTAAGCTATCTTGTCTGCTTTTTTGCACTTTCATCAAAACCTCTCTCCCTCGCTCTCTCCCTCATCCCCCCCCCCCCAAACTCTCTCTTTCTCTCTCTCTCTCAGCTCCATATGTGGGGAGGACCAGGAAGCAGTGCAGGCTCAGAAGATCTGGAAGAAAGCCATCATGCTGGTCTGGAGAGCAGCAGCTAATCACAGGTCAGCTTCTAAGCATGTGCTCTCTGTAAAAGCCAATCATTCAACTCGTCTCTGGCACAATGGAGTTTGACTGAGTCATTGTCACCTGTCTCAGGTATGCCAGTGTGTTTCTCCAGCCTGTGTCTGATGACATCGCCCCCGGTTACCACAGCATCGTACACAGGTGAGGCGCTGCAACTGTCATTGTAAATGAAAACAGGCTGTCATGTATAGATTTGGCTCATTAAAGAATGGTTAAAAAGCTCATTAAAGATGACTGCTCTGTGAAGGTATTTCTTAAGCAAATTATGTAGCACACACACACGCACATTCAATATACACTCTTTCTCTCACCCTCACAAAAAACACACATTCAATACACACCTTCCCTCACACACACACACACACACACACACACACCCACACATCTCCCCTCTGTCCCCTCCAGACCCATGGACCTGTCGGCCATCAAGAAGAGCATCGAGGCAGGCCAGATCCGCACCACGGCTGAGTTCCAGCGGGACATCATGCTGATGTTCCAGAACGCCGTCATGTACAACAGCTCAGACCACGACGTGTTCCACATGGCCCTGGAGATGCAGCGTGACGTCCTGGAACACGTGCAGCAGTTCTTGGCCACGCAGCTCATCATGCAGACCTCCGAGTCCTCCATCAGCACCAAGAGTCTGCGGGGCCGCGAGGGGGGCCGGAAGCTGGAGCCTGGCGAGAAGGTGAGGGGAGAGAGAGAGACACAAACACACACACACTCTACACACATTCACACTAGCGCATACAAATGCACACACTCACATACATACACACATACACTAGTGCACACACACACACACACACTTATGAGTCAAGCAGGGGCACCAAGAGCCTGAGGGGCTGCAAATAAGAATCCTTTGGGTGAATACCGAGAACATACACACAAACAGACAAACCTCCCCACACAGACATGGGCAATTGATGCCGGATACGCTCCACCTGGGTATACATGCTGCGTGTCCCCTGTCATGCCCCAGTACTATTATTAATACATCTCTAAACTAAACTCCTCTCTTCTAACCTCCCAGCCATTTCATTTCCTCTATAGGTGCATGCAGCCTCTGTCTGTCTCCCCTCTCCACTACTAATGTCTGTCTGCAGTGCCTGGGTGTCTCTCACTTTGACTGTTTGGAAGTGTGTGTATGTACATGTGTGTACGCGTGTGCGTGCGTACCATGACTGAACTGTGTTTGTGTTGGTTGTGTGCAGAGAGGTGTGTGTGTGTGTGTGTGTGTGTGTGTGTGTGGTTCTCTCTTTTCTCACTGTACTGTTTGTCCTCCTACAGGACAGTGTCCCAATGGCCTCTCCCGCTTTCCTTCTCTCTCTCTTTGTAAGTATTCAGGTTCAAGGTCAAAGTTCACCAGGTCAAGCACACGCTGTTTCGACGTCTGCTGCACACACCAAAAACGCACACGCACAGCCCTCACCTCACCCCCCAGAAACATAAAAGAAGCATATCGCAGATATGCTACTCACACTGAAGATGTAGCTCTCATCTGAAATAGACATAATGCACACACTCACCACTCAGAAACACACCCATCATCACCCAAGACCTTGACCTTCAGTATTTGATTCTTAAGTGGACCCCATACTGTGTGTGTGTGTGTGTGTGTGTGTGTGAGAGAGAGAGAGAGAGAGAGAGTGTGTGTGTGTGTGTGTGTTTAAGCGTGCCTGCGTGCTTTCTCCATATGCCCTTTTTCTGTATCCAGTGGTTGTCCTCAACTTCTTTCTTTGCATGTCTGGTCTGGTCAAACGTTTTTTTCCTTTTTGTCCTTTAATCGTTTATTTTTTTCTTTCTTCATTTCCGCTGACGGGCAGCAGAGATCGTCATATGTTTTTACACGGGCCAAATGCGAACCATCATTGGGTTTCCAGCATGATGTCATATTAAAGACTCACCTCTCACCCCACACCTCTCTCACCTGCAGGACGGGGGCACTAGAGGGCGCCGCTGTGCCATTGAAGCAGACCTCAAAATGAAGAAATAAGCTGCGGAGAGAGTCAAAGGACACGTTAAAAAGACAGGAGACTCAACGAGAGAAATGCCGTTTGGGAACTGGACGATTTAACCAGAGAATGTTTGGTAAATTTGTTACTGTTCAGTGAAATAGATGGTTTGAGTTATTTTTTTTCCGAAGAGGCTGTTCACTCTCTGTGTATGTGTGCGTGTGCGCTTGAGAGAGAGCAAAAGGGGCTGCAGTCCCCCCTCCCTCTCATCTCTGATTCGTCAGTATGTATAGTATAATTAGATTGTTAATTAATTTAAGTCAATAATTGCGTTTGAAGCCTGTACACTAGAAATGTTGGGGGGAGAGGTGTAATTGGAGTCCCAGATTGACAGTTAGCACGAACCAGCAGACGCTGCTGCCTTGGATTGTAACAGACTTCCAAGGGCCTGGTTCTGTTGTTTAGGATGTAGCCAACTGCAAAATATGCTGCAAGGAATCAGTGTCTATATGTTAGTGAGACTACAAACCAGTTTGTACTGAGTGTTGGTCTTTGTGTACAGTTGTTTTCTTTTTTTAATTTCAGTGTTTTTGTTGTTAAATTGTTTATTAAAAAGTTAAGAATTAAAAGAACTACATAATTTCCAAACCAAAACATGATTGTATTGCATTGAGAACACTCTTTTGATGATATTTTGTACTGGTAACAATTCAGATTGCTCTTAATATTGAAGTAGTACCACGACACTGAAAAAGATACTGTGCAAAAACATTTATTTCACATTTCAGTTTAGCAATACTGTAACACATCTGACAGTGAGAAACAGTGCCAGGGGCAAGACCAGCTTGCTACATCTTAAGTGAGGTTTCCATTGTTTTCCACAAGCATACATCTTCTACACACACAAACATACAACAATACATCTCCATAACACAAGCTAATCTTTTTTGTGCAAAAAACTATGGCTATCCTGAGTCCCAGTATGATGAACTGGCAGGGTGACTACTTGAACCACCTGAAGTATAGCCAGCAAAGTAACAGAAACTGCAACATGTGCTCTTTTGTAACCAACAGTAGTCTATAAGTGTCTTCTCAAGTAGACATTTCCCTCCCTTAAAAGTAGTACAAAAAGGAGGCACACAATTTTCCTCTAGCTATTGAATTGGCATCCAGTGTTTCTGTCAGTGTATTTAACTTCAATAAATGTTCTACTCAACCAGTAGTGTAGGGCAGGCCTACATACAAATAAACAACTTAAAAAAAAAATAATGTCTAAAATCGTCAAAAGAGACACCTTCTCAAATGTAATGTACATGTACAAAGTATTAGGCCTGATCTTGATCCCTGATCTGATACTATTTTCAGTAAAAGTCGTGTATAACAGGGCTTGCAGAGGAGTAGAGTTTCTTCTTGACCAGACGGTACTCGGGTCGTAATCTTGACACCTTGTCGGTAACGAAGATGTGCTTAAGAGGTGGCCAGCCGCCAGTGTCCAGCTTGAACACAACGGTCAGTTCGAAAGTTGGAGTAAGGCTTGGGTCGGGTGTGATGGTGCCTAGTATGTGGAGGCCCTCTTTGGTTTCCAAACAGACCTTGATGAAGGCCCCCCGCAACCCGCACGGCTCGTCCGCCGAGTAGCGCACCACATCCCGGGCCACTTTAGCGGTCATTTGGCGGGGAAGGAGCAAAACCTGGCAGCGGAGACTCGACCCTTTGGCGTCAAAGAGACAAAGCTCTATCTGCCTGGTCATATGATCCTGCTGAAGCATTTCCTCTTCACTATCCAAACTTGTTTCAGTGCAAAGACCTGAGGAAAAAAAAGAAGATAATGATATTAGAAATAGGCTTTAACCCATAGACATCTGGTTCTATATCTAATATTTCTAATTTGACCATTCGGCCTACCTATTCAGGTTCTATATCTAATATTTCTAATTTGACCATTCGGCCTACCTATTCAGTACTTAATAATAATAATAATAATAATAATAATAATAATAATATTAGGCTTTTAGGCTACATAAACCATTATTTCACAAGTCAGGCTTATAGTTTCCCAACCATCTATTCTGCGACATTTTGTTTATGAATACTCTTCAGGATAAACCAATGTACCAGCCACCTCACCACCTGTGAGAGAAATAGTTGTCTAGAGTTCACCTACGAGCTGAGTCGTGCGTATTTGGTCAGCCAGAGACTATAGCCGGATACTTTGGCTTTTTGCCAGATCAAAGTAAGCAAGTACCTAATAGTTTCATTGCCTTTCAACAGCAAACAGCAAATTATTCTTATCATTTAAAATAAATAATTCCCCACTTTAATATCCACAGTCGAGAACTTACTTGATGAGTCCTTCTTGATGAATTCGTCGCAACTTTCTACGCTCCCTCGACGAGCGTTTTTGTCGCTCGATGTGATCTGACACAGAAACTTTCTCATCATCTCAACGACGCTATCTTCTTCAGGGATAATGGGCATTCCGTGTCCGAAGACTAGAGCCTGGGTATAGACCATTCCGATTCTTTATGTATCTCTATCGCCGATGCCTCACTCAATCCCACTCGTTTTGACTGTATTCTCTCCATGTAGAAAGCTGTTGAATGACGGGCTGGCGACTCTCGGTGTTTAAATAGTATTCCCGGTTGCATCAGCTGAGCTTACTCACGTGTAGGACGGCCTCCTTTGTTACCATAGCAGCGCGATTTAGAGCAACTGCTGTATGCGGTTGAATCAGCTTGTGGCTTGTGCAACATGCCCGGGCATTGCATTGGACTACGCCAGTCCGTGTCTCATAGTATTTGCTAGGAGTTGTCGGGAGTTTCCTTTCCCCCCTGAAACATGGCCTAAAACTCATGTGTAACGTTTAAAAAAAAAGAGGAAAAAAAAGAAAAAAACATTTTAGGCCTATGTAGAATGTTTAAGGTTTTAAGGCCTATAATTGATTCTTAACATATAGGCTACAACAAAAAAAGATTACTAATGGCTGTAACCATTATGTATTTTCTTTTAAATTTTCATTATAGGTGACAGCTCATGTATTTTAAATTGCCTACCAGTACTACAGTTATTGTAATCCCTTCATAATTCATGTTTCTTCATAATTGTTTCTTGAGAAATTCTAGAATACCCTGGAATACACACTGCAAACTGGTCTTTCTACCTTGTCTGGACCCCCGTGTGTGTGTGTGTGTGTGTGTGTGTGTGTGTGTGTGTGTGTGTGTGTGTGTGTGTGTGTGTGTGTGGGCACGTATGCGTGTGTGTGTGTGTGTGTGTGTGTGTGTGTGTGTGTCAGGTCTAGACAGCATGTGCTCCACCTGAGTCACAGGTGAGTACATCACATGGCCTGACACACGCCTGACGGGAAGTGAATTTCCCTGGATCTTGATCCTTTGTTCCTCTCCCCCCCCCCCCCCCCTCAACTACCTCTCCCTCTTTTCCCCCTCTGCCCCAGGCTTTTTTCCACACTCACACCATTGTGACAGACATAGACGACCACCCTGGATTGGTCAAAGTTTTGTCACATCACCATTCATTAGCACACAAGCCTGTTATTTGTATAGGAACTACTCACCCTATCTACAGGCTTACGTCATATTTGTTAAGATTAAACCATGAGTCATACTGTGGAGAAATTCCCCTTTTATGACCTCGCCTGTATACCAGCCTATCATCTTCAGCCTAGATCGTGTGAGAATATGACCGTATTTTGTGACGCTGAGCAGTAAAGATGAAGTAGGCTGAATTTCTAGAGAAGGAAACCACTGTGTGTTTGTGGTGAGTGAGTGAGTGTGTGTGTGTGTGTGTGTGTGTGTGTGTGTCTGTGTGTGTGTGTGTGTGTGTGTGTGTGTCTGTGTCTGTGTGTGTGTTGGCTACGATAGCTTCCTCGTTGAGAATGAGACCTTCAATCTTAACTGCCCAAACTGAGTAGCTGAAAGAATTAATAAATTATAAATTCATCAGTGAATAAGGAATTGGTTGCCTGCCATCTCCTTTGTAGATTTGTCCAGTGTCTGTCTAAAGCTCTTTAAAGTTGAGCATTCAGTACAAACTGCTGGAGTTTATTAATCAAAGTCAGCAGATAAGAGAACAGGTCAGATCTGCCCTAGTCACCTGTCTCCTACCTGCTTGACCATTATATGACCATGTGCGTTGTCCCAGCTCATATTAATGGACTCCTTATCTAATCTCCTTCTCTTCAGAATCTCTAACCAGAAGGGTCAGGCAGATCATCAATATTGAATCCATAACACCCTCCAGAATAATTAGCCTTTCTGCATATAGTCAAACCGTATCCAAGCAGAGTCTACATATCTCATTCACTCAGTCAATCCAACTGATATTATCTGATGTAATCGCAGCGAGGTGTTTCAAAGAGAATGTTCCGGTTCGTGAGGTGGTGTTCATGTGATAGAGGCTGGGTGGAGATAATAACAACATGCCTTTGTTAGCATAGCTTGTGACATGCTAGCTCCTCTAGCCAGGTTCAGCCTCCTCCCACCCTCCTTTCCCCCAGGCAAGGCACTCACTGATAGGATCGATTTAGTTGCTGAGCTCCATAGTTCAGACATATTCCGCCTGCAATGGCATATAGCATGGAATCCAATGCAGTATGAATGATTGAGCCTCAGATTAGAAGTGTTACCATAACAATGAAGTTTGTGGCTAATAAAGGACTGTATTAAACAATCATCAGTGCCCAGATATGCTTCTGTTTATATGCAGTGAGAAGCTGAAATGGAAATCTATCAGGTGCGTGCTGATTGTGAAGTTGAGGGCAAGGTTGTGTTGTCGCCGGCCCATTGTTTAGATGTCTTTGAATGGAATGAAACATGACACTCATGAAACATGAAATTTGCATTTATCTACAAAACTGAATTGCAAAACATATTCAGAACAAAACTACACAAAGAACGATAACAAACCAAAAAATTGTTACACAACCTGTACAATCCAGAAAGAGATAGTTCTTTGCGTTTAAACTGCATTGCATTGCATTCACAGTTCACAGTTGGATATTTAATAGAGTTTCATAATTTATAATTCTCGATGTCTTTCTCTTTTTCTTTGCAATCAGAGTAGAGAGCTCAAACTTCCCGGATATTTAAGTCTGTATGGTGTGTGTGTGTGTGTGTGTTTATGATTATCAGAATATTGCCAAGTCAGAGTTCTCACTTGGCTCCCTGAGAGGCTGCGGCATGTCATGGCTAATCATGAGCGTTGGCTCTGTGCTCATTGGCTCAGCTTGGTGCCAGTCAGCTATGGGCGGGGCACCTGCAGGAGGAGCTAATGGTTGGCCCACCTCTTGCAGAGGGTGTAGGGGCATGTTGAACTCCTCCTTCTCCTGCTGCTGCAGGTGCCTTACGATCGCTTTTGACAGGAAGTGGGGGTCATCCTCATGCTCATCTACAGGAAGAGGAAGTATTGGGTCAGAAGTGAGTGTCTGCTCCATCATATTACAGGACAGAGAAGACAAAACAGACAGAGAAAAAGACAGGCAGGCGGGCAGGCGGGCAGGCGGGCGGACGGACGGACGGACGGACGGACGGACAGACAGACAGACAGGCAGGAAGGCAGGCAGACAAAGAAAGACGGATGGAAGGAAACGCACGTGCACACACACAGACAGACAGACAGACAGACAGACAGACAGACAGACAGACAGACAGAGAGAGACATCTAACCATTGAGGAGGATGAGTCTGTAGCGGTTCCTGCACTCCAGAGAACGGTCCAGTATGTCCTGGAGAGTCCTGTAGAACAGCAGCACCTGCTCCCTCCTGTCCTTCTCCCCAAAGCCTGCACTGCTCTCCTGGGACATCCGGTACAGTGTCAGCAGAGGGGTGGCATACTCCACCACACTGTCATGGGACTACAGAGACACAGACAGAAACACACACACACGTGCACACATACATGCACAAACACACATATAGATAGACACACACACACACATACAGAGACACACAAACAGATAAGTATGTATACCGATATACTTACAAACAGACAGTAAACAGGGCAGTGCTTTAGGCTATCCAAGTTTGTCCACACAGTTGGCCACAAGGTGGTGACAATGTTAAGCTTTTCCAGCACTTCAAAAGCACTCATTATTAGTTCACTCATTTAGCCACAAGGTGGTGTCAGTAGGATGTTAACTTCAAAATAGCCTAAATGGGCATTTTGAAAAGGGGATGTAAAGTTAGTGTAGTTCAAGCCAGATAAGACTCGTGTGTACTAATAATGGCTGAGATTAAAGGGATGGTTTAGCCTTTTTTTATGTGAAAATACAAACCTACACAACAGGCTACTGGTAGCAAAGTAGAGAACTAAACATACAAATAGGATGAACCATCCCTTTAAGCAGAATCTCCTTCATGGCCAACTGAAACATGTAACACGTTAACATCAATTACTTGTAACTCCCCGTTACCTGTTTGTTCTCGTCCAATACACTGTAGACGCTGTGCTTGTAGACACGACCCCGGACCCCTGCCCTGTCAATCTCCACGTTTGGGAGGTTGTCGTAGAAACTGATGTGAGTGTCGTCGTCCTCCAGCTTGTGGCCGACGTTGGCGTTGAGTGGCACGAGGATGAGGAGTCTCCTGGAACTCCTATTCCGAAAAGGGCCGACGGGGTGAGTGGCTCGGAACTGCGCAATCGAATCCTCCAACCCTACGAATCAAATCAAATCAAACTTTATTTAACAAACAGTTTTTATAAACAGTATATAGAACATTTCGTACATTTGTGCAATACAATGTGCTTTTCAGGAATAATAAATAAAAACAAACAAATACAACCGAGAGAGACTAATGCATGGCAAAGGAGGAAAGTGTCTCAAATGTAGTAAAAAGGATGTGCTAGGGTGGAATCCTAACTCCAGTTACGCATACTGAACATACTTACTTGCCCAGAGTGCTTGAGTGCCCATATGACAAACACGATTTGAGGAGGGGTTTGACTAAAATGTGGGTGTGTCCAATAGATTTCCAAGATAACAGAATCCTAAGCCCATATTTGTGCACCATTTGTCCCCCGGCCTCCACTCCATCAAAAACGTGGAATAAATGGTGCCCCCCCCCCCTGTGATAGAATCACATCTTTTTAAACCATTTGTGAAGATGAATGATAGAAAGACATTTGTGATTAAATTACATTTTCAGGCTTGGCCCATTGGAATGATGACATATCTTGACAAATTATTGAAATAAAATGATGGTTACAGTATGCATAGGCCTACTTAACACCTTTTCATTAAGGTGAAATACATCAGTTATTACGATTACCATCACCTGTTATTTGTAATTGTATCTATTTAATTGGTCAACAACATTCTGTAAATGTATATAAAGACCACCTTCTTCCTTTATGTACACTATACAATGTATAGCCACTGTGGTGGGGAATTTTGGGATTGCTGAAGTGTAGTCGGCTTTTCTTTAACCAAGGCTAAAGCACATATAGATAAACTGCAGTAACCTTAATGGGTAGCCTACATAGTTCGTATTTACTTTGTTCTGACGTTTAATTGCCCTATTGGATAGCTGTAGTGTCATTTATTCCATTTATTCATTATTTTGTGCAAATCCTTTTTATTATTAACTAGCTGGCGTAGGCGTGGTGTAGAACCTGAAAGTCACGCTGGAATCAGCCTTATTTGGTCAGGAACAATATGACTCTGCCATTGGAATTACCTTGGGAATTGTCTTTTTGCGTGGCCGCAAGATGACCGATTGAACGGTATGCTCCATAAATGTAACAACTCTCAATTGAAGAGATGGAGCTATGGTTGCAATGACTGACCATAAATGTGTGTGTGTGTGTGTGTGTGTGTGTGTGTGTGTGTGTGTGTGTTTGTGTGTGCTGTTGGTACTCACGCGGCAGCACCAGTTTCAGGTAGCCCTGGTAGAAGGACCAGGCCAGGCCGTGGGCCACGTTCATCTTCCTCCCCTCACAGATCTCTGACACCTCCACCTGAGAGGGCCCCTGCAACCACAAACACACACTGATATCTGCGGGTGCATCTCAATACTCTAGAGTGGTTTCCTCTCCATGTCCCCTCTCATGTATGTTATGATGTGTATTATGAATTAAGTATATATTTTTCTTCAGGTCTCTTGGAAGATCAGCCCATTTGGGGGCTCAAATAGATATAACCAAACGAACAACTGTGGAGCGGTGGCTGGTGGAAGGAGAAACCGGAGGACAGGCTCATTGTAATGGATGAGGAATGTTACCAAACACATATTAAACACATGTGTTTGATACCATTCCTTATTCCATTCCATTGATTACAATGAGCCCATCTTCCGATTTCTCCCTTCACCCGTCTCCCCTCTTAAGTCACATCATATGCTCATACGGGGCTCATATAGATCAAGCCAGAGTGCTCTACACAGTATAAGGTTCCTAATACTCTGGACCAAGCCATTGTTCAAAACTAACATTTGAAGATAGAGCTCATTGAAGGAAGGTTTTGCTGGTATTACACATATTGTTGTACATTAATCTTACAGACAGACAAAGTAACTTTTGCTGAAAATGATTTACATTTGAGACATACAGTCTCCAGTGATTCAATCTGTGGCTATTTCGGGAACTAAACAATGTTATTTTAAAAACTTGACGATTAATCACAAGATAATGAAAGTTTCCGCATTCAGGTTCTGTGGGGAACATACCAAAGCCACAACCATGATGAAATAACAAAAACCACAACACTGTGGAACTAATAGGAGCCTTAGGAGTCATCCGACATAGTAGTCAGACATAGTGGACCTATTAGGACTGGGCATTCAGTAGTGCAACCTGACATTAGATTGGCTTTGATGACAGTACTATGTATGCATACATATGTGTGTGAGTGTGTGTGTGTGTGTGTGTGTGTGTGTGTGTGTGTGTGTGTGTGTGTGTGTGTGTGTGTGTGTGTGTGTGTGTGTGTGTGTGTGTGAGAGAGACAGTTGTCTCACCAGGACTCCCAGGGTTTTGAAGAGGGGATAGAGGGCACAGACTAGGACCACCAAGCTCCACTGACTCTGGCCCAGCGGAGCCCCAGTCAGGCCGAACAGCACAGCCACCAGAGTACGGGTATCCACACAGGCTGGCAGTAGATCACCCAGTACCTGCCGCCCACGATATCACCACGAGAGGGGGGATAGGTTATAGTTGGATGGATGGATGGATGGATTGATGTGTAGATAGATAGATAGATAGATAGATAGATAGATAGATAGATAGATAGGTAGCACAAACACACACTTGCTCTTACCGAGTATTTGCGTGGAATAGCCACTCCTCTGCGAACAGACACACTCCATGAAGCAAGGGCCCAAGAGTCAGGATGAGTATCGCCGTGGCAACCAGTCTCCAGGAGCTCTCGGGTTTCAACAGGAAGATGGCAGCAGTTGTCACAGCAGCCAATACCATCGCACACGCCCTGGGCAGACTCCCACGAGGCCGAGGGACTAGAGGCTCTTCCCCTCCCAACTGCTGCATCTGAGGAGCACCAATAACAATAAGAACAACTTAACAAGAAGAGTAAAAAGGTGGGTAAAAACAGACTCATCAAAGTACCATGGAGTTGCTAAACCAGTTGTATAAAAGCAGTCATTCACGACTTTACATGACATTACAGGACATCAGAGTTTTAAGTCCACATTCTTATCCAGGACGTTGTGCTGGTTACAAAACCCGATCAGTGATAATGATGACGAGATATTTTGTGTGTGCCAAATACACCTGACATTGTTGATGAAAGCCAATGAGAGGTGACTAGGCTTGGACGTAAGGTAAATTTAGTCATTTACGTGTGTCTCCAGTGTTGTATCATATTCTGCAGTTTGTGATGTATGGACTCATAGCGTATGGAATCTCTGAATAACAATCCTGTTTAAGTCATATAGTCATTCATCATAATAGTCTTTGTGTCCATTCTAACCATTGTACTTCTACAGGTGGCTTGGCAGCGAGAGAACAGTTAGCCTACTGTCCCAGTTCAGTGGTGTAGGTAGAAGTTGCCCCGCTAAAACTGATCTGAGGGTCCGTTTAGATGATCCTCTGCGACTTTAAAGTCACAGTCTGCCTGGGGTGTGTGTGTGTGTGTGTGTGTGTGTGTGTGTGTGTGTGTGTGTGTGTGTGTGTGTGTGTGTGTGTGTGTGTGTGTGAGAGAGACGTGTTTGTGTGATGTATTGATAATGCTGCTGTGTCCTCCGTTTCAACCAATCGGTGGGCCACACACACACCAGATCACACTTAGAACATCGCTAACTGGCCAATAGGAGCACCTGAGAGAACACTCAGGTTAGACTGCATTTTGAAATAGCTCGAGGACATCTTCCCCATTCCATTGGTTAATAAGTAATATCTCATTTCATATTTCCTGTTATTGTGTTCATATCTAGTAGAAAAACAGGTTAGACAGCAAGTAGATAGATCTTGAATGTTTGCAAATCGCAATTGAAAGCGCAATTCAAATGACACTGGTGTGAACACGCGCAATCATACGATCTCAAACAAACAAACACACACACACGCACACGCGCACACACACACACACAGTCCCACATTCGACAAAACCATCCTGTCAATCTTTCTATCTAGCTAGACCCCTATAAAATCAAGCTAATGATGCCAACCACCATATTAGGAGTAGGCTGCTCATTCAGTCTTTACAGTCTCTACGTGGAGGAAGCCTTTTCTACAAAACTGTTAATATACCAGCCCCTAGTCACACTTAGGAAAAAACTAATAGGAAAAAATGGATCAACAAATTTTTTTTAAACGACTCACAGCCCTAGTTGATAGACATTCTCATACCCTAATCACTAATCCAATTTGAGGTTGGGTTACAATCCAGGCAAAAAAATCCTGCTCTGCAAATACCTCAAGACTTACCTTGGTTCGTTGTTGTTCTTTGTTGTTGGAATGCACCCAGTTGTTGTCACAGAGTGACAGACATGGACAGAGATAATGTGTGCTAATGGATAGATAGAGCCAACTCCCCTCACTCCCTGTCTCTTTTTTTCTCTGTTCACTCTCCTCCTTCTCTCTTGAACACGTATGAACAAGTAATAGTTTCACATTCGTTTCCAGAACCTGTGCTCAGGATGAGTATGCCGGATATAAAGAGAGATATAAAGAGAAAGAGATAATGCTAGCTGTAAATGCTAAACATGTCATAGATTAGATTAGGGTTAGGGTTAGTTAATTAATTAATTCAACTTTATTGTCATTGTGCAGAGTACAAGTACAGAGACAACGAAATGCAGTTAGCGTCTAACCAGAAGTGCAAAAAAGCAGAAAAGTGCAGTGTGAACAATATATACAGGTAGTGCAGTATAAGTATAAGATTAGATTAGATTAGATTAGATTCAACTTTATTGTCATTGTGCAGAGTACAAGTACAGAGACAACGAAATGCAGTAAGTAGTGCAGTGTAGCAATTCAGTGAAGTCCATGAATTGACTAATATAACGTGGAATTGACCTCAGCCCTGGATTAGACACACGTTATGCCAGGAAAGATTGTTGGACGAGGAAGTAGTGTTTATCTTTGTTCACTGTAGTGGGGCTGATTTGGAAACACTTCTGGTGATGAGATAGGCCTGCATGAGACTTCTAAGCCCAGGTGTAGACCTCATACCACAAGGATGTCCTCTTGGTATAACAGTTTACATCTGGGGCATCCACGCATTTGTGCGAGAAGTCTGCAAACCTGGGAAACACTGGTGTGTGTGTGTGTGTGTGTGTGTGTGTGTGTGTGTGTGTGTGTGTGTGTGTGTGTGTGTGTGTGTGTGTGTGTGTGTGTGTGTGTGTGTGTGTCAGTGTTTCCCCTACTATTCCCCCTCTTCTCTATCTACATGAAGGTCAAGTTGTGGCCTTTGGGCCCCATTGCACAAAAAAATAGGGGAAACACTGGTGTGTGTGTGTGTGTGTGTGTGTGTGTGTGTGTGTGTGTGTGTGTGTGTGTGTGTGTGTGTGTGTGGGTGTGGGTGTGTATGGGTGTGTATGGGTGTGCATTTGTGCGAGAAGTCTGCAAACCCCATCAGTTACATTTAGACCCAGAAGTATACCTGGAAACTGAGAGCAGTTAAACATAGTAAAACTTCCCTTTTTGTGAGGTATTTATTAATAATGTCTGTGGGTTTTGCATGTCAATGGGTGTGTGTGTGTCATTGTATCGATGCGTGTGTGTGTGTGTGTGTGTGTGTGTGTGTGTGTGTGTGTGTGTGTGTGTGTGTGTGTGTGTGTGTGTCAGTGTTTCCCCTACTATTCCCCCTCTTCTCTATCTACATGAAGGTCAAGTTGTGGCCTTTGGGCCCCATTGCACAAAAAATAGGGGAAACACTGGTGTGTGTGTGTGTGTGTGTGTGTGTGTGTGTGTGTGTGTGTGTGTGTGTGTGTGTGTGTGTGTGTGGGTGTGTATGTGTGTGTATGGGTGTGCATTTGTGCGAGAAGTCTGCAAACCCCATCAGTTACATTTAGACCCAGAAGTATACCTGGAAACTGAGAGCAGTTAAACATAGTAAAACTTCCCTTTTTGTGAGGTATTTATTAATAATGTCTGTGGGTTTTGCATGTCAATGGGTGTGTGTGTGTGTCATTGTATCGATGCGTGTGTGTGTGTGTGTGTGTGTGTGTGTGTGTGTGTGTGTGTGTGTGTGTGTGTGTGTGTGTGTGTGTGTGAGAGAGAGGGAGGAAATAAACAGAGGTAATGCCAAAAGGTTCATGCATATTTTATTCAAGAGTAAAAAAGTGGTTTGTCCCATGGGGCATGCTGACGGTGTGTGAGTGATCAGGGAGTCCAAGAGAGAGAAAGAGAGAGAGAGAACCATGGCACAAACTATAATATATGGCACATGATCTCCAAGGGGTTCACCTCTCAAAATAAAGCACAATGAGACCAAACAAGGATCAGCAAAACGTGAGAGAGCAACCAGCAGAGAGCTTAAGAATAATGTTCATAATTAATAAGAATAATCATAATAATAATCATAATAATCATAATAATCATATTAAATATAACAAGAATATCATTAAGAATTATGATTAGAGTACACTTTTCCTTTAAAATGTGAAGACACACTCTGTAAGCTGTGCCTGCATTGCTTTACAGCTGAGTTTACCATGCAATCATGCTTTGGCAGCCTGAATGTGTGTGTCTCTTTATAGTATCATCATTCATTCACGCGAGTTTAATATTAAAAACAGCTCCTGTACATCAATGAAGAAGAGAGGAGAGAACGAGTCACTAGGTTTGACACCTCATATAAGCTTCCAGTCTATACAGCATCATAAAGAAACAATAAATTAATAAATACCGTCATGAAAAAAAACATGAGAGGAAAAAAAAAAAAACGCACAAAATAAATACCAAAATTAAAATAAGAGTATGTACAAAATAAAAATATTATCCTTTTGTTAATTAGAAGCGAGAACAAATTAACTTACCTTATTAAAACACAGCACAAATATAATTTCACGTGTTATCAAAGAACTTAACGGCATGCACTGATGCGTTTTATATAAATGCTTTACAAATAACCTTCAATGACTTCTCGTTGTCTCGACTCACCAAAACAGTCAAACATAACATTACTGGGGTTTTTTCCGCCACCACTGGTATATAGGCAAGACTGGATAGCACAGAAGGGGACAGTATAGAAACAGAATGCATAGAATGGACTTCACTTATATCTGAGCCATTTCTGAATCATAATCTCCTATGCATGAGTCACAATGTCGGTATATCCATAGTATTCCATTCTATCCATTCACATTAAAAAGTGTAGAAATGGAATACATAGAATAGACTTCACTTCTATCAGAGCTGTACACTATGTCCATATATGTCACAAACTGCAGAATGTAAATATTTCGGGGACAGGCGTCACCGTTATGATTGCTATCAAAAGTAAATCTGACCAATAGCTCACCAACGGTAAATATGTTCACGATTTGGCAGAGGTTTACTAGGCTTGGAGGTAAGGTAAATTTAGTCATTTACGTGTGTCTCCAGTGTTGTATCATATTCTGCAGTTTGTGATGTATGGACTCATAGCGTATGGAATCTCTGAATAACAATCCTGTTTAAGTCATATAGTCATTCATCATAATAGTCTTTGTGTCCATTCTAACCATTGTACTTCTACAGGTGGCTTGGCAGCGAGAGAACAGTTAGCCTACTGTCCCAGTTCAGTGGTGTAGGTAGAAGTTGCCCCGCTAAAACTGATCTGAGGGTCCGTTTAGATGATCCTCTGCGACTTTAAAGTCACAGTCTGCCTGGGGTGTGTGTGTGTGTGTGTGTGTGTGTGTGTGTGTGTGTGTGTGTGTGTGTGTGTGTGTGTGTGTGTGTGTGTGTGTGAGAGACGTGTTTGTGTGATGTATTGATAATGCTGCTGTGTCCTCCGTTTCAACCAATCGGTGGGCCACACACACACCAGATCACACTTAGAACATCGCTAACTGGCCAATAGGAGCACCTGAGAGAACACTCAGGTTAGACTGCATTTTGAAATAGCTCGAGGACATCTTCCCCATCCCATTGGTTAATAAGTAATATCTCATTTCATATTTCCTGTTATTGTGTTCATGTCTAGTAGAAAAACAGGTTAGACAGCAAGTAGATAGATCTTGAATGTTTGCAAATCGCAATTGAAAGCGCAATTCAAATGACACTGGTGTGAACACGCGCAATCATACGATCTCAAACAAACAAACACACACACACACACACGCACACGCGCACACACACACACACAGTCCCACATTCGACAAAACCATCCTGTCAATCTTTCTATCTAGCTAGACCCCTATAAAATCAAGCTAATGATGCCAACCACCATCCTGATAAGCATCCTGTTTAAATGCAAAGAGGAAACAGAATATCATGGTCAGGAAGTCCCCCCCCCCATCCCCCACCCCTCCTCCCTCCCCCTCCCCCTCCCCCAACCCAACATTAACTGTCCCCCCTTACTACACAATGTGAACGGTAGCTCTTGTTTTGCATTGGAGGATTCTGTAGTAGTCTCCACGTGTGGTCAGGTACAGTAAGGTAAAGATGGGACTTGTAGTTCTGTAGTTCTATACTGTATGGAGCTGGTTTGTCCAGTAGATGCTTCACTCAGCCTTCCATGGCACAGTCCTGCCACACAGAGCGCTGGGGAGCAACAGGAGGGGATGAGACGGGGAGCTTGGCCTATGTGTGTGTGTGTGTGAGTGTGTGTGAGTGTTTGTTTGTTTGTTTGTTTGTTTGTGTGTGCCTATTATGTTTGTTCTATGTGTATTAGGTTTTGTGTTTAAGAGTAAGTATGTGTATGCATTTTTAACTATGTGTATGTGCATGTGTTAGTATGCCTCTGCGTGTGTATGTGTATGTGTGTGTGTGTGTGTGTGTGTGTGTTCATGTGTTTATCTGCATGAGTGTGTGTGTGTGTGTGTGTGTGTGTGTGTGTGTGTGTGTGTTCATGTGTGTTTATCTGCATGTGTGTATGTGTTTCTATTGAAGTGTGTGTGGGTATGTTTATCACTGTATATTGCTGTTGTTGTCAGTGCCATTGGGCTCCCCCATGTTCATGCGGCCTAAGGAGAGACCAACACTGTTGACCACTTCCCTGCGGG
>NC_139669.1:9854090-9856590 GCF_951799395.1 Argentina silus
GTTGAGAGAAAGGGAAGAAGAGGGGATGAGAGAGAGGATGAGAGAGAGAGAGAAGAGACAGATAGGGAGTAACAGAAAGATGAGAGAGAGAGAGAAATCGAGAGAGAGAAGGTGGGGATAAGAAGGAGTGAGAGGGGGAAGAAATGAGAGATGGAAGAATAGAATAGAGAAAGAGAGAGCATCGATACTCACATTCTGTTTTGAAAGTGAAATATTCTGTCAGGTGTCTACATTCATGGTTCCCCCGTAGCAGAAATAGTGTCTTTGGGTAGAGGATTTTCAACGACCACAGATACAACACACACTGTGGGAAGAGAAAGAGCGCACGCACACACACACACACACACATACACACACACACATAAACACACACACACACACACACACACACACACACAGGCTTGTCAGTAACAATACCACTAAAAACAAAAAAATGACCAGCTACTTTGATAACATCAGGCTCAACGACCTGGGGCTTTTTGTGCCAAAAAGTGAGCAAAATCTACTATCTTAACCATAACATTCCTAACAGTTGCGATGAGACGTAATCCAATTGGAGTTTAGAATACTGCAACTGGTGTTTGCATGATGTGCAACGCATTTTCACACTGTTTACTAAACCTCTGGTTAAAGAGTCACAGTTTTCTCTAAAACATTGTTAAAGACAAGGCACAACAACAATCATGCTGTCGAATATTTGGTGTTGTCGGACCTTGATGATGTCGTCTTGGCCTAATAGCAGCCACTTGTGTCTTCCACGTGGGATAAACACTCACCTCGATACTGAAGTAGCCTCGATCCACGTAGTCCCCTAGGAAGAGATAGCGTGTGGTGGCTGGGGAGCCGCCCACCTCAAACAGCTTCATCAGATCAAAGAACTGACCGTGGATGTCTCCACAAACTGTAACAGAGCGTAATATCAACGTTAACACACCAACATTAGACCAACATCTCCAACCCAACGGAAGAACAGTCCAATTATGATCTCCTGTTGTCGCTAAACATTCGTAGGTCTTCTATCGTTCTTTAAAATAATGTGGAATGTACAAACCTTTTGAAAACAGTCCTAGCTGTGACAACAAGGCATCGAAATACTCATACTCGAAACACTCCTTTGAAATATGTTTCAAACTAATTCCCTGAAAATGTCTCATGAAAAATATGCTTTTGGTCATATTGTCATCTCAAAAACCAACAGTAAAAGGCGCAGGATGAAGTGGGATGGCTGCTGTGTCTATCGGTCTGCCTATCTGTCTGCCTGTCTGTCTGCCTGCCTGCCTGTCTGTCTGTCTGTCTGTCTGTCTGTCTGTCTGTCTGTCTGTCTGTCTGTCTGTCTGTCTGTCTGCCTGCCTGCCTGCCTGTCTGTCGGTTTATGTGTCAGTCTATCTTTGTGTGTGTTTGTGTGTGTGCGAGTGCATGTGCGTGTGTGTGCGTGTGTGTGTGTGTCTATCCCTGCTGCCTGTTGTGTCTGCCTGCCTGTCTGCCTGTCTGTCTGTCTGTCTGTCTGTCTGTCTGTCTGTTTGTCTGTCGGTCTGTCTGTCTGTCTGTCTGTCTGCCTATCTGTCTGTCGGTTTATCTGTCTATCTATCTGGCTGTCTATCTGTCGGTCTGTCTGTCTGTCTGTCTGTCTGTCGGTTTATCTGTCTGTCTATCTGTCTGTCTGTCTGTCTGTCGGTCGGTCTATTTGTCTGTCTGTCTGTCGGTCTATCTGTTTGTCTGTCTGTCGGTCTATCTGTCTGTCTGTCTATGTGTCAGTCTATCTTTGTGTGTGTTTGTGTGTGTGCGAGTGCATGTGCGTGTGTGTGCGTGTGTGTGTGTGTCTATCCCTGCTGCCTGTTGTGTCTGTCTGTCTGTCTGTCTGTCTGTCTGTCTGTCGGTTTATCTGTCTGTCTGTCTGTCTGTCTGTCTGTCTGTCTGTCTGTCTGTCTGCCTATCTGTCTGTCGGTTTATCTGTCTATCTATCTGGCTGTCTATCTGTCGGTCTGTCTGTCTGTCTGTCTGTCTGTCGGTTTATCTGTCTGTCTGTCTGTCTGTCTGTCTATCGGTCGGTCGGTCTATTTGTCTGTCTGTCTGTCGGTCTATCTGTTTGTCTGTCTGTCTGTCTATCTGTCTGTCTGTCTATGTGTCAGTCTATCTTTGTGTGTGTTTGTGTGTGTGCGAGTGCATGTGCGTGTGTGTGCGTGTGTGTGTGTGTCTATCCCTGCTGCCTGTTGTGTCTGCCTGCCTGTCTGCCTGTCTGTCTGTCTGTCTGTCTGTCTGTCTGTCTGTCTGTCTGTTTGTCTGTCGGTCTGTCTGTCTGTCTGTCTGTCTGTCTGCCTATCTGTCTGTCGGTTTATCTGTCTATCTATCTGGCTGTCTATCTGTCGGTCTGTCTGTCTGTCTGTCTGTCTGTCGGTTTATCTGTCTGTCTATCTGTCTGTCTGTCTGTCTGTCGGTCGGTCTATTTGTCTGTCTGTCTGTCGGTCTATCTGTTTGTCTGTCTGTCGGTCTATCTGTCTGT
>NC_139669.1:9864090-9896590 GCF_951799395.1 Argentina silus
CCAATGATGCAATAACATCATTATATGTTGCGCCCTTAATAAAAGCAATAGGCTACAACATCCCGATACGCAACTAAGCATTCCGAAACTCCATTTTGTCTCTCATTAGACTGTCAGTGAAACAGAGGAATCCGGGGAGGCCAATAAATATAAGAAGTGAGACCTAAAGACGCGCAGATTCGCGCAGATGCACTTCATTTCTTTAGCCATAATTTAGCGTGAGAGAGCACTAAGAAGTGTTGATTCAAAGCGACATATGCACCATTATGGTCCAAACATCCAAAAATAAGAACACAACAATACGTGCACAGTGGATGAAATAAGGACTCCAATATTAATGCCATATGGAACGGAATCGGGTCTACCTCGTACGTTATCACCCAGAAACATTCCAACGAATCGATTCAATCGACTCAAATTTGATTGTCTAAAAATACATTCAGACATCGACTATGTAGGCCATGCTATAGAGCTCGCACAGCAGCCAATGTCATTGGTATGAACACTACGATTTCGCCAACGGAGGGGAGCTCGCAAAAATTCTTCAGGGTCGCCTAAGTGACAAGTCCCATAACATCCCTCTTTTCACATCATTGCTTACACGAATCCATGTATTAACTCGTTTTACTATGCTTTTCATTTCATCATCATCTGACACATTCAGCACTGATGCTTCCTAACATTGGATCAAAACATAGGCTACACATATATAACAAATAAACATTTTACCTTTAAGTCTCCCTTTCGCTGTCATCGTCAAACTGCCAGAAATGTTTCATTGGAACGAGATGCTAATCTCTCTCTCTCTCTCTCTCTCTCTCTCTCACACACACACACACACACACACACACACACACACACACACACACACACACACGCGCGCGCGCACACTCCACCCCCCCACCCCCCTCCTCTCTCTCTCTCTCTCTGGTATTCTGTAACAAACGTACCAGGCGCTAGGCGCGTAAATCGAGCTCATGCACCATCACTAGCTCAGTGCGCTCAGTGCGCACGGAGACATCCCCCATTATAAATAAGGGGGTATTTCCTTTTAACGCATAGAACACATTGCCTTATTGTATTCACAACCTAAAATAATAGATTAGCCTAATTTTGCATAATGGTATCACAGTGATAAGGGACATGTGAGACTAGTGATGCAGATATCCTACATGTGTCTATTATAAATTATGACTAAAGGGAAAGTAAATGCAAGCACATTTAGGCTATAGGCTATAGTCTAAATTATAACTTATAGGCCTAAATTGTAGAAAATACATTAGCACTGCATGTTTGCGAAAAACAAAAAGTGACACACACGAAACAATATAGACACTGTTTGCCTACATTTAACCGGCCGGTCGGAGGGGTTCAGGCTCGCGCTGTTGTCGGACATCTTCAGGGGCTTCTGTCAGGGGCCAAGCAAGCAGTTCTGGTCCAGGGCAGACGTCGAGTATTTTCGCGGTTGCGGGGTGCGTTTGCTGCAGTGGCATCACTCGGTGTCTCCGTTCTCTCTCAGACGTGGGAAGTCTGCATCGGTTACTTGGGGGCAGGAGTGGATACCTTGCTTCTGTGGCATGCTTGGACTCCTTTTGGGGATAGACAAAGGTGTCGAGAGGGCCTGGAAGGGACCTCTTAGTTGCCTTACTTCAGGACACAGTATGCGCTCTGCTGTGCGGCAACACCCCGGAATGGCGAAAGGAGGAACTCCCACGCACACAGCTGACAGGGACTGCCTCATACCGCCATCCTGTGGAGGCATTGCTGGGCTTTCCCCCCTCTCATCGTCGACCCCCTTTTTGCAGGCATGTGTGTGTGTCTGTGTGACTATCTGTGTGTGTGTGTGTGTGTGTGTGTGTGTGTGTGTGTGTGTGTGTGTGTGTGTGTGTGTGTGTGTGTGTGTGTGCAGCCGTGCGTGTCTGCGTGCTTGCGCAACGTCGCCTATTCACCATAATAAATTGCTGAATGATTTTCATTATGGGGAATTTGCCCCAAAAACTGAGCCTCTGCAAAGAATGCCTTTGGTTGTGAGCTACTAGTCACAATGGCCTTTAGGATCCCTATACACAAATAGCCTATGGCTATAGACCTCTGTAAGAATAACTCCTCTTCGTGTAGAGATTTATTCTCTACATAAGGTTCAGCATTAGGCCTATGCCCTCTGTGCAATGTCTTCTTTATTTCTGATGGAGACACGGGCTTTATGAGAAAAACAATTGAATCCAAATGTATGCATATGAATATAGCCTATAAGTGGAGCATAATTCCTTTTTTTTTTTTTTTTTTTTTTTTATAGCTCTAAGCTGAAGGATGGGTGATTGTGTATTATATATTCTATTCTATTAACTATTCTATTATATTCTACTTTATTCTACTCTGTTCAGTTATATTTCGTTATATCATAACACGATATTACTATACTCTATTTTTAGTCAATGGACAGTGTTTTATGTTGTGTTGGGTCTACATTAGAGTCAAACTGAAGCTGAATATCTCACATCACATTATTCGGTGAAAATTACAAATATTACACAGCCACTTCCTCATACAAACGCTACTTTCTCGCGATAAGAATGCGAATAGCCATCATATCCCTCCGCGCTACATAAAACTTATCCCCGATGTATTTTTTATTTTTATTTAACAGCCCCACAGATTTTTAGACACCATGTAAATGATTAAACTGAGTGTGATATGGCCGACTCCTATCTATCGCAACTCATTATCTGTATAAAAAAGGAACAAAAAAAATAGTAAACCCATTGGCAAGGATCTCTAGTAAGCTCTCAATGGTGCAAAATATGTGTATGAAAGCCATTTTGGCTCGAATCATTCAAGTGAACTATTCATATCCTGTCGCCTATAGAGAGCCGAAATGACGTCAATTGCACCTCTATGTTGTCGGCGCGCAATCCATGGTGCTGAAAATCCGTGATGGATGCGCATGTTGGCGGAAGGGTTCCTACAAGCAGCGCAGAGTGAGTGGTTTGGTAGCCGCTGCAGCAGGAGGAAGGACCGCGGTTCTACCCCTAGTATCTTTCAGTTTCGCCTTAAAATTATATCGGCGGCCCCCTTGTAATAGCGATCAGTAATTTGAGTATTAGACCAAGGTATTCTTTGATATATACTTCGAAGTATTACCCCCGGATAGATACAGCAACCGCCATTTTAATCGAGTATAACACGTTTTCGGTGACAGCAGCGCTAGCACAACAATGGCTCTGAAAAGAATTCACAAGGTAAGAAGGAAGTCAACGACAAGGCCCAATGTTTCGCAGTTGAAATTAACAAGCGACGTATTTTCATATTTTGCCCGTCCGATATTTGTTGTCCGACTAGTTTATGAAGTACATATTGTGGCTTAAAAATGCTGTCAACTAACGGTACGGTAAATGTAGCCAGTTAGCTCGGCCGTGAAGCAGTGCGCCTCGTCCAGTCAATGCTCCCATTTCACATTTTATTTGGGCCCTCAGGCTCCACACAGTACCGTTACTAGTGGTAGGTAGTTATATTGTATACAAACTAACGTTAGCTAGCTGTGCCCTTTCTTTGATCGACAATTGAATATACAATTATATTATGATGCAAGGTAGTTAGCGAGCTAGCTATATGTATAGTTTACCCACCTATCATTGGTTGTATAAATCAACCAACGTTAGCCAGTAAGCTACAGCTAACGTGTGGCTATGCAGATCGTACATAGCTAGCATCTCGCCAATTTAGATTGGTAATGTGTTGCTAGCTAGATGTTATCAGGTAATCTAGCTACGACATAATGTTGCTACCTTCCCATTATAAATCGATTTTGACAATCGCAACCTAGCAGGGTAGCTCATTCATACTAGCTAGCTAGCTAACTTGTGTCATGGTACGAACCACCTAGCAAGCTGTAATTGTTGCAAGCTAGCTTTGCATATATATATATATATATAATATTCCGAATCGTTTTAAAAACAGGCCACCAAGCGCTGTTGTCCAGCTAATATGGGGCATACCTATAGTCTGGCCACAGCAAGGATGTTTTAGATGAGCTAACGTTAGTTGTAAGAGATGGCTAGCTGCCTTCCTAGTCATGTTTGCTTACCCAGGGCAGGCAGCAAGGCCAACTACCCTAATAGCGATAATGTATCTTGGCCTTTTACACGTTCTTATCAACAACCACGGCCATCTAGTTAGCTAGCTAACGTTAGAATCCGTGGTAGTCTAGTCATGACTGGGGTCACCGTTGGCTACTGACAGTGAGTGAAACGAGGTACTTTTGGTAGTTAGGTAGCTAATTACAACTAGCAACGTACGTGTATCAGCGACATTGACAAATGTTATCATGCAAGCCCGGTGTCCTGCATGAGGTTTGCTAAAAAAAATAAAAAAAAACATCATTGGTTATGATCTCAGGTTGTCATGTCACTTCGGAAATGGTTTCTGTTATGTAATATGTTAATTTCAATTATCAATGCTCGATGAGGAGTTCTGTACGATAAGGCAGTTCTCACAGTTTTACTTCTTTTACACATTAAAAAAAGTCTCAATGTCTTGTCTGGAGTAGTCCCAGTAAATTCTGGTGTCACATTAGCACTTGTTAAGATTGTTTAGAAAAGCTCTATACAAATAAACGAAGGAGTATTATTATTATTACTAGTAAGGACATGATGAGGTGCAGATCCAGTACTCTTGGAGTAGTTTAACTATTGAAAGATGTCACTCATGTGATGACGGTGTTCCGATAAAGACAGGGGATGTTTCAACAAACACTGCTAACCACCATATTGTCTCCTATTAGGAGTTGAATGACTTGGCACGGGACCCTCCAGCCCAGTGTTCTGCAGGACCAGTAGGAGATGACAGTAAGTAATCAGCAGGCGACTCAACCATGTGCCAGAAATCAATATCTGTTTTTTGAACAGCCCATTCAACATTTCAGTCTTCAAGCTTCCTCACAGGTCTCCCAATGAGCACACAATTCTCTTCTTGACGGTTATTTTTCAAACTGATCTTAAAAGGTGGTGAGATTTCTGGAGTTTAATAGCCCTATGCACTGACCAAAAAAACCAAACTCTCTTGTCAAAAGCAGCTACATGGAGTATCTGCATCTCTGTCAAAACATCTCAGCCTGACTGTGACCCCAGACAGATTAGGTTTCTTCTACAATATCACTGAAACTTCTCACCTGAATCTGTTTCACTTTTGGTTATGAGGCCAATGTTTCTAAGGATCAGTTTGGTACAGCAAGTGAGTTAACCTCTATGCAACGTGTGTTAGGTTTTACGTTATTTTCCAGAAGCACAGAAATTGTCACATTGTGGCTGCCTTGCCTTGCCTGACTAGAGGAGGAGCTTTATGTATCATGTAGACTGATTCCACATTTCGTGACAGTCCATCCACTATATTAAGCAGAGTAAGGGAATGACTGAGCACACCCTGGCCAGTTTGAGACCCTACCTACAGAGATAGTTACTGGTATACTTGGTAATTACTGAGTCCTCCTTCATATTAACATAGAAATCGGTCTATGTATCATGCCACTTATTCAACATAAGCAATGTCATATTATATATAGATTGGTTTTGTTTGCCAAGTGTCAAATGCTATCACAGCTATGTTGCCAATTTGATGTTAAATAATACAGACTATTTCATAAAAGAATACAGTGATGTTATGTCACAAATTGGACCAAGCGGCTCTGGATTGATACTCGCATCAGAGATTACCACTGTAAATCCTGCCTGCTTTAGTTCCAGTGTCTGCCTAGCTACTAGCTAGCCACATGCTGGCTTAAGGCACATCATCCAGGCAACAGTCTGATACACTAAAAACTACCTGCTGACTAAGGCCAATGGCAGCTAGCCTAGTTCTTTTGTTTGCTGTGTTATTTCAGGATAGCATTTATATACTTTTGATAGTTGGTCTGGAGTTCTCTTGTTGTCATGACCTTCACATTTATCCTTATCTCTAGATGACAATGGGCCACACCCTGTATTTTTAGGATGGATTACGTAACCAGCATTGTAATATTTGCTTGAATTCAAATATCAATTTGCCTAACTGCGCGGGCATTATTCATTACACACGTCTATCTGGGGTTTTTTTTTATAATGGTTTTTGGAGAACACTACCCGTAGTTGAGCCTGTTGACATACTTTCATAGATTGTGATTGTTTCCCATCTCTCTCTTTCAGTGTTTCACTGGCAAGCCACAATAATGGGACCTGTAAGTATTGTGACTGTCACCTGCCCTGAATGATAGAAATACTATCTCTTGTGTTCCTAATAGTACAGATGTTCTCCCTATTGAGTGTTGACAGTACAGTACTCTCCATGATGAAACATTGTGAAAGCTCAGCTCTGCTATAATGGCATTGATGTCAATGCTGATGCTATGCTTCTTTCTTTGACAGAATGACAGTCCTTACCAGGGTGGGGTATTCTTCCTAACCATTCACTTTCCCACAGACTACCCCTTCAAACCGCCAAAGGTGAGCAAGAAACATTTTATATATACATACATATAAATACATACATGCATGCATGTATGTATACATACAGTGATGAGTGGCAGTCACTGTTGCTATCAAACTGAGAAAAACATATTGTTTGTGCACATTTTCTCTCTTTTTGATACTATCATGATCCTTTTGTCTGTCCAATCAAATTACTCAACCACCCTTTTTTCCTCCCCTGTACTCCCTCTCTCTTTACAGGTTGCATTTACCACAAGAATCTACCACCCAAATATCAACAGCAATGGCAGCATCTGTCTCGACATCCTGCGATCACAGTGGTCTCCCGCTCTCACCATCTCCAAAGGTACACAAACGAATGCAGAGTCAAAGTTAATCCACCTTGTTTGTGTTGGGCTGTAAGACTTGGCAGTGTCTATCAGATGTTATCTGTTCTTGTATTGTACCTGTGTTTCTGTGTCTTTTGTGGGGCTTCTATTGGATGACTGACTGTAAACCTTTCTGTTTGACTTTTTCACAATTTGTAGCTAGAGATATATGCACTACCATATCGAAACTGGCAGATAATCGTTAAATATACATTTTAGGAACAATTCATTGGATTGCCAATAGTCTTTACAGATATTTGATCAGAGCCCAAAATACTTTGTCCCTCAAGTTAAGTTAGCAAGAGCGAAAATGTGTGGAGCATTAATAAAATGTCCTGAAATCCATTTCCAAAATGTCCTGCCCAATTATGAAATGGAAAATGTAGATTTTGTTTTTGCAAACCTATATCGGTGTCATGTAAGATGGTGGAGGAAATACTGGATATTTGTAATAACCCACATTTACCTACAGGTGCATCCCTAGTTGCAGCTTAGAATCTCTACCTTTCTGTGGTTCAGAGTTGGCCCTCCTCGCCCTTGACCTGAGCTGACCTGAGTTCTGATGTATCGCTTCCAAATGTAATTGTGAACCTTGGCATCTCCCTTAGTTCTCCTGTCTATCTGCTCTCTGCTGTGCGACCCAAACCCGGACGACCCGCTAGTACCCGAGATCGCCCGCATCTACAAGACGGACAGGGAAAAGTAAGTACCCCGACTGTACCACTCCAACCCTAGGATGGGGTACACCGCTCCATCCATAGGGCTCAATTTGGGGTTTTCTGGCTAAGTCTTTTACATAGATAGTCCTATCTGTGTACTTGAGCTTTGAAATTCATGCACTTAGCATAGGGACTTTTGACTGCTAAGGTGTGTATATATATAGTTCATGGACCAGACGAGCAAAGAAACTCAAACCTCTTCTCTTTTATTTTTTTCAGGTACAACAGAATAGCTCGGGAATGGACACAAAAGTATGCAATGTAGTGTTGGGGTAGAATCATGGCGAACCACCTCTACAACAAAAGGTTAGGGGAGCTTTGAAAGTAAAGAGAGAAAAAAAAACGAAAAAGTCAAAACAGATCTTGTTGGTTTCCATTGGAGTGCTTTCTTTGAGCCACGCCTCCCCTTACCAGAGCACCTGTAAAACCCCATCTTTTACCCTCCCTGCCCCCCCCCTCCTCCCCATGATCCCCCCCCCCACAAACCCACTCAAACTGGCAGCCATGGTGTACATATTCTCAAACTGCAATCGTAGCCCTCTCTCCCTCCCCACACCCCTTGCGCTCCCCTCCCTGTTCTCTTATCACTCTGCAGGCTGGACGACTCGCCCATAGGGCCCTGCCTGCACCCTCACTCCAAATGTCTATGACTCTAAAAGCATTCCTTATAAGTAAGACTAGGGGACTGTCTTCTTTTCCTTTTTCGGGGTTGGGGAGGGGGGTTGGGGGGTGAAGGGTCTGAGATTGAAGGATTTTTACACTCTGTACCCTTATTGTTTTGTTTTCCTGATATTCCAGCTATATTCTTAATTCAGGAAAGCTTTTCACGTGTGGGTCGAGGGCACTCTGTATTTTGTATAAATCTACAAGAAATTCTTTTAAAAATCATAGCAGGCTATAAATGGGAAACTGTATGGCCTTTTGGTCTGTACTCTTGGATTATATGAAATGATATCCTCTTTTCCCCACTATTGCCATAACCAAGATTGTTCCCCCTGCACGTACGCACGTGTGTGTGCGCGCGCGCACACACACACACTCAAAGATACCCCCTAACCCCCTTTCGCCACCACCACCTTTGTTACAATCACAAACAGGAGGTTTTGGACCAGGTATTTAAGCAAGTTTCTTAGTTTAACCTGTGTTTTATTATTTCCCTATAACTCTTAGGTTGCATTTTTGCTATTGTTGAATTAGAGGCTAACATCTTCAGGCTGTGGGACTGGCTTGGGCTCTGGGTGCGAGGACACGCTCCTCACACAAACTCTGTATATTGAATTACCTGAGAGGCTCGTTGAGCTGTGTGTGTTGATTAAACTGTGTAATAAAAACCATGACTCGAGTGACTTTGTGCATCGAGTCGGTGATGTTGAGGTGCTGTGACTGTTTCAATACTGGTTACTCACTTTTATAGTTTAAATTATTACACATTAAATGACTAAATAGTCAGGCTTCTGTGGAGTTGCACTTTTTAATCGTGGGAATCTGTCAGTTGGTTTTTCATCAGTCATTGGGTAAACTGTTACTGTTCCACGTAATTATTCTGTGAAAATACTTTGTATGCACTCTAGATGGCAGAATAGAGGCAGAGCTGGAAAATGTATTTATGGCAAATCTATTGTAACTAATTGTAAAATGACGGGTTCTAGTAACAGGTACTAATACAGATTAAATCAGGAAATATTGTTGAATTATTTTTATTTAATATCTCGCACATATGACAGCTAGAAGAGAAACTGATTGAGACTACTTATTTTTACTTACTATGTAACTTTCTGGCAAATAGTTCTCATTGCCCTGGCCTATTGGTCATCACACCAGTGACGTCGCTCAGTCCGGACTTGTACCTATCGCCTGAAAGGACAGGGTTCAGATGTAACCGACTGACCTTGGTGGCAAACCCAAAACGTGGTAAACCCAAAACATCGCACTGACCAGCTCAAAGATGTCAACTCCGATTTTACCGTCGTTGCCAATGCCGCCTGTGTCATCAATGCCAGTATTAAGCCCTGGATTCCGGATCTCCAAAGGTAAATCAATTTATGATGTACTGGCTAGATAACCCGAATGTCCAATGCCTAAGTCCAGGTCTAAATAAATAATTAACAGTTTAACTATTCGAATAGACTCACCATGTTGAGCCACAGATCAAGATTCAGGTCCTGTAAATTGATCAAACTATAGCTATTTAGTAATGTTACCTAAACAAAAAAACTTACTACACTAATTACTGCCGTTTATAATGACTACCACGGAATGGTCGTTATTATTGGTGAGACACCTGTTTAGAGAAGCCCTGAATTATATCGACGTCGGTTGTAGGTGTTTGTCTCACTCCACCCAAGTGGAAACACATTGGTAATCGGTGTGTCGTGGTACAAACACCAGCACTCGTGTCAGGTGACTTACGTGGACATTACTCGAGAGCTAAGCCGCTAGGCGTTATATCGGTCTGTGCTAAATCATCACAAAGACCACTACAGAGACATTTATTCCGTGGTTCCATCCTAGGATAAAGAAATAGATTATTTCCCCGTCGAAGATTCCAACCAAGTATTAATGCGCTTTTCTACATGCAGCTGCGCAGAGCTCTATGCTTGTTGGCCTCGCGTTGCCCCGAGCTCAGATTTCACATGGCGGGTTATCTGGGGCTACGCAGCAGACTGGTATGCATGCCGCGGTCTGTCGGACTAGAGAGCATAACAAAACAAAAATAGTAGAGTTTCATTCAGTGTTCATTGTGGTTATTTCACTCATACACCTAGGATGAGAAGAGCCGGCCCTATTGCTTGTTATGTTCTACCCTTGTGCACATATTTTCATGGATTAAGAACAGCCGAGATTAGTGTTCTTACACATGACCTACTATGCTTAGCCAGTTATTCAGAAAGCAGAATGTTATTGCCATCTATAGCCCCTTTACCCTTTGCAGGGTTGCAGGTATGAATACACGTGTGAGCTCTGTCATGCATGTGTAAATCGAATGAATCTGTGAAAGTGTGTGTGTGTTTCGACAGACCAGCTGACCATTATGGTCCCGGTGGCGGTGGTGGCAGCTTTCGGCGGCTACCTGGTGAGCTGGTACATGAGTGGACGTGGGTGCAGCAGGAAGGGCAAGGTGAACGATTGCGTCAGTAAGGACATCCCTAGGGTGGTGCACAGCTACGACATGGAGGACATCGGCAGCAAAGCCGTCTACTGCCGCTGCTGGAGGTCCAAGAAGGTGGGCCTGTCATTCACTATCATATTCTGGCTTTTTTGGGCTGTTTTGTGAATGGCTTGTGTTTAAAATGCATTTAAAGAGACACTTCACAATGTATTTTTTTGACATTCGTAATCTCCAGCACCATACCAGTGTCTGCATATATGAAAATGATTTTCTATTTCCTGTAATCAATAAGATAAGAAAAAAATCCTAAGGAAATGACTCCCCATGATGTCATTGGACCCTTTAAGGTGTTTTTGTGTGGTTTGGCCTCATGTCTGTCAGGTGCAAGTACAGCAGAGATACTCTAGGCCTATAGTTTACAGTAGATTTGGCTAGACGGCAGCATTCCAAAGAGGGATAGGCTACAATAGCTAAGATTCGATTTTATTGTCCTCCAATGAGGAAATTAATTTCTCATACATTACATAAAGAGACCAACAGAACACAACCCCAGACGTAATGCTTACAGTATGGACCAAGTCAAGTATGTAACGTTCCAACCACGCTTCTCTAGCAGCCAACAGTGTTCCAAAGGATGACGGTTATGGAAAATTATTCTACCCATAGGAAACCATGGATGTTAGTGCTACTTGAACAAGCTCAAAAGCAAAAATGTTCAGTTCATCGTCCTTTGTGGCCGCTGCTCATTTTAACAATGGGCCACACGTCGTTCATGACCCCAACTTGACTTTGCCCATAGGAGGAATAGGATGGCAAAGGCAGGTGGAGAGCACAACCTCAAGGTCATCTTTGATCTTTCACTTTCTAGCCCATGAAGAATGCTTATTGGTTGAGCTACATTCAATAACTCAGTTAGAGTAGTTGTTTTCCATCCACCTGCCTAATATTAAAGAAAATGTTTTGTGATGTTTTAGTTCCCCTTCTGTGACGGCTCTCATGTCAAGCACAACGAGGACACTGGTGACAACGTGGGTCCCCTCATCATTAAGAAGAAGGATGTCTAATGAACCATACGGTCCATCCCCACCCCTTTGCCCGCCCCCCTCCTATCCAACCGTCATTCAACATCACTGCCACAGTCACCTTAAACGATCGTTTGACATTCCCTAGAGATTTTGCTGATGATGATTCTCTGCACACAGAACTAACTAAAGTAACCCCCTCAGTGCAGGACTGTTGCTCTGACTGATTTCAGACAACACAGAAACCCATAGACCCGTGATATTCAATCCTGGTCCTGGAGAGCCGTAGTGGGTCCAGGTTTTTGTCCCAGCCTAGTGCTATCACACCTGATTGAACTAGTCAGCTGATCTTTAAAAGCTTGATGAGCTGAATCAGGTGTCGCTGCTGAGCTGGGACAAATGCCTGCAGCACTGCGGCTCTCCGCGACCAGAAGTGAGGATCACTGCCCCAGACCATAGTCTCTGAGCCCATAAGAATATTACATGATGTGATTTTGAGCTCTGCGATTGAATGTTTAGGAGGTGTTGGTCTTACCTGAATGACTAACATGTTAATAACGCATGTCTAATTTTGACAATGAAAAGAGGAGAATACGCCCTCAACTTGTACTTATATTTTCACCATATATGACCATCGTTTAGTGTTCAAAGCAACCTTAAAAATGAAGATCTATATTTTTTAATATCCTACAGAGAGACATTTTCTACTGAATATGACTGACTTGACGGTGATGTATTTGTTTTCCTGTATATTGTGAATAAAACTTGTCTTAAGTGGTCAGACTTGAGAGTTTTTGTCCATTTATTTTCGAATTGATTTCATCTTATATGTACTGCGTAATGGTGTTTATGCCATTTTAGCCAATGAGACAAGCAATACCTACTCTTGTCACTCGGAGACGCTATCGGTCCACGAATAGTCTTGGAGATGGAACTCTGCTCAGGCAGCGTCCTCCCCTTGCCCTAGTGGTAGCACACACACTTCAGTTGGCTGTGTGCCAAACAGACAGGACGTTACCAAGAGGTGGACTGGACTCCTGTCCGGTAAGAGTGACTAGGCAGGTATGTGTGGTGCACACCTCCCGACCTTGCTGCTCTCATGCTCTTTCTCAATTGTTAGATGCTTAATTCCCTTCGTGCTACTCAAAACGTCACAGGGAAACGAAGAGAAGAACTCGTAGCAAATTAGAAGTTCCACGCATGTCTGTCACTTGCACCAGGACAGTGACCCCTCTACGGCCAGTGATCGTGGACTGCACGGCCAGTTTGTGGAGCTGAACGAGGCCTACAGTGTACTGAGCAAGTATGTCTAGGAAGGACTACGACCTGCGGCTCTGGCAGCCATTCACTGGGGGACAGGCCTTCAGATCCACCTCCACCTACAGCCCAAGGTATGTACGTACAATACGCACACACACACACACACACACACACCAGGCTGCCCCCATCTCCTCTCACCAGACGAAGACCCTGCAGAAACCATGCCCAGTGCCCACCCAACATCAACTGGCATCACATGGCAGGAAACACTGACAGCATGACAGCATCACCTCTCTGATACCACTCATTAGGCATGCCACAAGTTCCACTCTCAAATAATTATTATTTTCCAAATTGGCAGTAATGCTAATCTAGTCAACTTCCTTACCTTATGACAGATCTAATAAATCATTTAATTTGACCCAAGAAAACTATCAGGACCAATCACCGACATGGGTGTGGATATTGAGTGGTGTTCCTCCCTGTCGTTTTGTTAGTTTGACACTGACACACGACATTAGGCACAGAGATTAAGCGCGCATTTTCTATGCAGCGGCAATGGGTTCCTTTTTCTGCGTCTCACGACCAAGAGTCCACTTCGCTTTTTGTGTGACGCCCCCCCAAAATCCATGAAGTGGGTTTGCATGTTCCTCTCTGCGAACAGCGGGGACGAGGAGGTGGGAAGAATGCGAGTCGGGAAGGCTATGCGCCCGAATTGAACTACTACATGGTTTGCTTCCCCGTTTTCTCTCGTGTCCGCTGTTCGACTGGACTGCACACTTGCTGTAAGGTGAGAATTAGTTGTATTTCTGTTTATCCTGTCTTTATTGTCTACTAGGCTACCCTACATGCGCGGAAGACGCGGCGCCGCGCAGACAGACCACTCGGACACAGTGCAGGGGCGCTATGGTCAGTTCGCCATCGCGTTGGTAGGTGCAAGAATTACGACACCTATTGGCTGTGTCACTGTCAATATGATAATGAAATGTAATGCAATTAGAGACATTAATACTTTATCTTACTCGATTGAATCCTCTTACCACGATATAGCGAAAGAGTAATTGAGCGTCTTTTTTAATCAATTGCGACCGCATAGTCTAAACGCGCGCATTCAGTGGACTGTCACCGAAGCTAGACAAAAGGTAGGCTATTTTTTGTTGTACCGTACAGTATTTAAACTGGATCGTTTCTGGTGGAGGTTATTATGTAGCATTGTGGCTGTCTTGGATTACTACAACAGTCGTCAAAATTTATTTGAAAAGCGCGCTCCAAATGTGCCTTGCGCATATGCGCATTATTTGTTTGCATATTGTTGTGTCGTACGTCGGAGAGCGATTACATCTAGATACCCCCCTGTTAAGTTATAACAGAAACACAAATAATGTCCAAACATAAGCCGATGGTCATGTTATGCTGTGTAATGATTTGATACCTATGTGTTTATTTTTGGACACATTTCAGGCCTACGTGAAGCTCACTAATCTATATCTCTAGGCTATGTCTCGAAACTGAGCTGGTCATTCTCCCTCTCCCTCACCCAACAAAACCAGCAATCCATTAAATAGTGCATCTCTAGGCCAATATATTTCTCTTCTGTCCTCTTCTCACATTCTCTTTGTCTTTTTTCTCTCTCTCTCCAACCTCCACCCACCCCCCACCCCACCCCACCCCACCCCACTCCATCCATCCCCTTATGCTCCGCTCTGTTGGATACGAAGGTGACAGAGAGAATGGGACTTTAAAGGCTGGCAACTGAACTAGACCGCTGGAGCGTTGTTGTCTCTCCCCTCCCACCTTGGCTTCACCCTCCCCACCACCATCAACCTCCAATATGTCCACTGCCCTGGAAGTTGCTGGCCCATCCTCCCCTGAGCAGCAGAGAGGCAGCAGGATCCACAGTGAGCCTCTGAGAAGGAGCCTGAAGCGCTCTCACCCCTATACCATCTCCCAGTACATCTCCACCACCAACAGACTGGCCCACCACCAAAGCACCAGAGGCATGGATGTCAGGGGCCTCCTCCATCCTGCCACAGTCCAGCACAGGCCTACCCAAACGGTGCAGACCAAACCTCGCCGGGCCCCCACCCGCTCCAACCTCTGGGACTCCCCCAGTGGGCTGCACCTGGCCCATGCCGCGGAGCTGCTGATGCGGGCGGGGGTGCTGACACTGACCCCCACGGACCACAGTGATTCTCTGGGGCTGGGGACCAGGGAGGCAGGGGGTGGTGGAGAGGGTGGCCCAGGGGGGGAAGGGGACACCCTGAGCTGCGTGACAGACGTCCTCCCCCTGTTAGGGGCCTGGTTCCCATTAAACCCAGGACTCTTCCCTCTGATGGGGGGAGGTGGGTTTCTGACAGGAGGTGGGAGTGGGATGGGCGTGGCCGGGGTAGGGGAGAGTGCAGAGGGGGCACAGGGAGGGAGCTCATCCCCTGGCGGTGGCGGTGGGGGCGTGGCTGGGAGGAGGAAGAGGAAGCGGTGCGGGGAATGCGTGCCGTGCCGGCGCAGGGCCAACTGTGATGAGTGCAGCAGCTGCCGCAACCGCAAGACAGGTCACCAGATCTGTAAGTACAGGAAGTGCGAAGAGCTAAAGAGGAAGCCTGCCACAGGGTTCGAGGTGAGAGGGTCGACAGACTTTATTTTCGGCTCCAGGGATCCAATGGAAATATGAACCTCTGTGATACCATTTGAGGTAGTAGACTTTATATTAGTGGACTGGAGTTGTGGTAAAGACTGTGAATGTTTGCCCCCCCCTGTCCCCGCCCCCCCTGTCCTTTCACAGAGGATGGCTCACATAGGACTAACACCCATCTCACCCAAAGACTTGCCAAATCAACTCACTGGCTCCACCCATTTGGACTGTCATGGCTGTTGACGTTGTCAAGACGCTGGACATTAGTCGAGATTGGCTCAAGCTCCCACATTCACTCAAGTCAGATTGGGTTATAGATTGTATAAAGTATATACTTTTGACAATCAAAACATATCAAATAAATAGAGATATAAAACAATAAGATGTCATAACAACGTATTTAAGAGCCCCTTAGGTTTAGCAAAAGCCACCTTGATACTGTACTGTATATAGCTGGAAATGTACATTTTTGGAGAATTTAGTCATCGAAGCCTGCCTCTGACTCCAACATTTCTATATAAGCCAAACCACGCAGGGCAGACATCCCTGTGTTTCTACAGAGAGTCATGATATTTATGTTTGTTTTGATATTCATGTTGGAGTTGTGTGAATATTACGATGTGTTGCCTATGTATTTCATGTGCATTTCTACTGTGTACTTTTTGAATAAAAAAAGAAGGTGTGTAGGTGTGTGGGTGTGAGGGTGTGTATGTTTGTGTGTTCAATAGTGTTTCTGTGTCTATATTTGTGGAGTGGACTGATCTCTCCATTTCCCTCTGGGGATTATGTGTGTGTGTGTGTGTGTGTGTATTCGGGAAGCGGGGGCGGGGGGGTGTATGATGGCCTGAGAGTCTTATCACAAATGGCCAGACACCCCCCCCCCCAACACACATGCCACACACATCCAATCCATACACATACAAAATGCATGTGTTCATCCTAGAGCTAACACATACACACACACACACACATGCATTCTCTCCCATTCTTTCACAAGCACACAGCATTCAGACACATTTTTTCATTCTCTCACACACAACGAAGGCTACAGTGTCAACGCAGAGAAAGTCAGACTCAGGCAGGCCGGGGGGTTGGAGGTTGCCGTGACGATGGTTGATAAGATAAGACCTTATTCCTCCCTGGTTCGCTCCAGGGGACAGGGGATAGCGTAACCATGGAAACGGCAGGGGCGAGGTGTCACGCTGTAATTGGGCCATGGCTGCACATCCTGTGTGCCTTCAGTCAAGGGGGATCACAGAGAGCCTGTGTGTGTGCGTGTGTGCGTGTGTGCGTGTGTGTGTCCTGCACAGCACAGCCTAAGGAAGACTCGGGGAGAAAAATCATCAGGCATGCTGCTACAATTTCCGACCAAATGAGAAGCATGTTCTATTGTGGATTTCGTTTTCTCTCAGACAAAGGGATTTTTTATGTTCCTGAATCTCCGGCATCCCCTTGTGCCTTTCTAGTGATTCAGAGAATAATCCCCCCTTTCCCCGGAAATCTGTGTCACCCGCTGGTCGCGAGGTCTGGTGCCTCCCAGAACGCCTGCAGAGTCTGGCTCTACTGCCCGGCAAGATGGCAAGAGGGGGAGGGAGGGGGGGGGGGGGGGAGGGAGAGAGGGATCCTGCTGCCTGACCAAAAAGTCTGAGCGAAAGCAAAAGGGAAACAGACAGGGAATGGAGGGAGAGGAACAGGGAGCAGGAGATGAAGATAGTGGGGGGGCAAGAGAGGAGAGAGATGGAAAGAGATTGAAAGGCAGTGAAACAGAAAGAGGAAGGGAGGGCTGATGATGGATTTGTTGTCTAGACTGCCTTATGTCTGTAGCAATGAAACGCTAGCTAGTAGGGATGAGAAAAATAATCTTCTCTCCTACACGACTAATCGTCGATTTTCTTATAATTTTTCTACGTGGGTGACTGGTGCCATCTTGGCAACAAAAAAAAAAAACAGGCAACTTTATCGTCCGTAACGAAATAGAAAAAACTAATAGAAAACAAACAGATCTCTCTCCCTGGGCGTAGTGTCCCATAGGCTAATGGGAAGGGCTAGGACTCCCTAACTTCCACAAACTTACTCCTCCAGCGCAGTGCTGTGTGTATGTGTGAGTGAGGGCACCTGCTCCTCCCTCTCGTGCTCTTACCTAATTGATTATGAGTACAGGTACAAGTACATGTGTACTCGAGTAGTACATGTTCACACCCTTACTAGCTAGCTAACTCTCTTGGATAGCTCTGTTTGTGTTTCAAGGGCATGGTCATGCTACACCATTTTTTAGCCATGCTAGTAGGCTAACTAGTCATGTAAGAGGACATTGTTCCCGATACACACACACACACACACACACACACTGTCATCTGTGGAGGTGGTAAATAAGTGGGGCTTTATTGAGTTGGCTGAAAGCCTTGCTAATGGCGGGCTGTGCCTCTACGCTCAGTAGTCTCGTCTGATCTCAGAACTGTTTCTGTCGCCACTGCATGCTAATCAAGTTTCCCAGCATTTCTTTTGATCCTCAGTTTACCAGCTCTGAGCTAGAGCTAAGAGTTTGACGTAAACAAGGGCCACCGGGTAGCACTCCATGGATCTAAAGCAACTGCAGTCCTGTCATAGTGAAGTACTATGGGGTATTAGAAAGATGGTATAGTGAGAGATAAGAAAGAACAAAAAAAGGAAAAGAAGAAAAAGGGAGTCCTCTGTTTTATTTATAGTGTGTGGTATCTATGGTGACCAGGGGGGTCAAGGATAGTCAGACGTGCCTTCCACCCTGCTCTCAGGGGAGTAGGATTACAATGTGTCTGTGTGTGTGTCTCTCTCTCTCTCTCTCTCTCTCTCACACACACACACACACACAGAGCATAAACATTTGTGTCTGTGCACTTTATTGATGTATCAGAAGCCGAAAGGTCAAAGGAATATATGATGAACAGTACTAGCATGTTTCATGAACCTACAACAGAAGAAGATTGTAGAAGATTCAATAGAAAAGAAGATTCAGTGCAAAATATACAAAGCAAAGGCAAAGGAGACTCTGAAGTGAGGCCCTCAGAGAGTAAAAGAATATCCTACATGAAAAGACAGTGGCAACTTCTAGCATTCCAAAGCCCTTTTCAATGATTAGCGGAAAGAAAATAAATTGACATAATTCATAGTTGGGAACGTCACAGACAAAATTGTAAATCTTTCCCTCCGCATCAAGTATGAAAATACAAATCAACAAGCTTCTGTTAATGTAATAGATAGCTAATTTATTAGCAACACCAATAGCTCATGTAAACCAAGTGCAAACAACCTTCACCATACTGAGAGTGAGGGGGGTTGAATGAACTGTATGATGATGACTGAGTCTTCTCTTCTGTCTCTTCTGAGTGCATACTTCCAAGAGTACTCACTCCTGAGCATATGTCCACCTATATCCTGGATAAGTTGATACTGTAGCTCCTATGTGTCTCTGCACCGTAGCTTAGGTGAGTGTTAGGCCATCATTCAGGTGTGTTCAAATCAGCCCTTCAGATGAGTGTTCTCTCCTCTGACCATTAGTCTGGCTTAAGCAACTTGAAGTCCCAGACTTCTGGTGAGGCTCTTTGATGTTGTCGGCACGATGCGTGGATAATGAAGAGGTTGTGCCCTATGCTGGTTGATGCACCTCCTGTAGCCTGTATGGTTGTCTTAAGAACCGCCCCATCTCTTTTCGCTCAAATCAAAGGAGCAAGGGGCTCGAGAGGCCTCGTCCAAATGCAAATACAAAGTATGTGAGAACCAATCAATATGCCCCCTCAGAAGCCGGCTCGAATATGGGCTGCTTAACATGGGAGTTAATGAGATTGAGGTAAAAAGGGTTCCCAGACCAGTGGGTGCAGTGCTTGCTGTGTCCCATGTTGGTTTATGCATCAGCCAGGCAAGACAGCCACAGCCCTGGTGTTATCCGAGCGAGTGCGTGCTCACCAGCTTCAAGTGGACGGGTTTGGTTGGCACTGGGGGCTTGGCACAGACAGGCACGCTGTTGGTGGTGGGCACGGCGAATGCTCTCCTGAGCTGTGCCACACGGCTGCCAAACACTGGGCTCTCCTCTTCATGACAGACCACCATAAGAGGGGGGGGGGCATTGATTAGATAATTGGGCTTGAATTGAGTCAAGACAGATACAACTTTCACTTAAAAGGGCACACATATTACACACACATACACACACCAGCATTCCACATCAAACAGGCACACACATGCTCTCTCTCTCTCTCTCTCTCTCTCTCTCTCTTCCTTCATCTCTCCCTCACCTCTGTCCTGTGGGAGGGCCTTGTCTGTGAGTGACGGCTGGGGGCGGAGTGGCAGCTTGCTGCTGCTGCTGAGATGGGGCCTGTAGAGGAGAGTCCAGTCCTTTGGGTCGTCCGTGCTGCTGCCTGACTCACTGTCGCTGTCCTCCTCCGGGTTCTTTGGGTTGTCCTCAGCACTGCCTGAGTCCTGATCCTCCTCAGAGTCCTTTGAGGTGTCAAGGCCAGCGACTGAGTCACCCTGTGAATGGAACAACACAATGTGAGTTGCCAGGGCCAGAATCTCTGTCTCTCTCTCTCTCTCTCTCTCTCTCTCTCTCTCTCTCTGTATCTCTCATTCTCTCTCTCTCCTTTTCCTTTCTCTTTGTTAAGAACACACTTACCTTGAAGAGCAGCCGTATCCCGGGTTGTGAGCTGAGTTGGTGGTTTTCTCTCTCTGTCCGTAGGGAGACTGAATGTATCCCATTCATTAGGCTACTCACATCTCTACCCTGGAGTCTGCAACAACAGAGACTGGTATTAGTGTGTGTCTGTGTGTGTGTGTGTGTGTGTGTGTGTGTGTGTGTGTGTGTGTGTGTGTGTGTGTGTGTGTGTGTGTGTGTGTGTGTGTGTGTGTGTGTGTTTGTGTGTATATATATATATATATATATATATATACCTGCTGTTACGGAGGGTCTGTAGGAGTTTGGAGGACCTGAACTCGTCCACCTCTCCGATCACACTCACACAAACGTCACCATCTCGACCCAGGAGCCAGCTCACACTCTTGCTATGACCTGAAGAGATAGATAAATACATAAACATACACACATTAACACGCTGAGTAATTAGCAAGCGCAGATCACTTTAGCAGATAGCAGGTAACTCATAAAACTCCATGCTAGATATACCTTATTTCCAACCTAAGTGTGGTACATTATGTAGTTTCTTGTTTGTTGTGTTTTTAGTTTGTCCTGACATGAGTTGTTTTTGACATAAAGCAAATTTCGGTGCACACAGATTATAAAAGCTTATCTTATATTATCTTAAATTCTAAAACAACGTTTATATTTCATCTAAAACTAATAATTTTAATGTAGCTGTCGTGAATAACGCCGTGAATAACCCCTTTTATATAAATATTTTGACGATAGAGTCTTTGGTTGTTATACTGATTACAGTCCAGCAGATGGTGCTGTCTTATAAGTGAATACACACTGTTATGATGAGGGCTGCAGTAACGCCATAGAGAGACAGTCTCTGTTTTACATACTGGTTTGCTTGAATCTCATATCTACACTGAATTTGACTATCTTTTTCCGAACCTCAATGGGCCCACATATAGGTACAAAACCAACCATGGAGTAGTTGCCTACAAAGGCAAAGTGCAGTAACTGCCGAAATAATGAAACTGACAAAAAGAGAGACTGTCAGTTCAGGGTTGGATTGTAACCATATATTTAGACAGTATACTACCATCTCCAATAATCTGCAAATCATTTATTTTGTTCGATAATTTAACATTTTGGGGCTTTTTTTCTGCATTATCTCTATTATTTCGGCGTTGCAGGGCATTGTAGTCCATAGAGACAACTTGTATTTGTAATGTCTCTTACAATGCAAACACAAATGTATGTTACATCCGAAACGATGAGCCATTTCAATTCAGATGACTACAGTAAGATAGGAAGGCCTATTGGTTAACATACTATGGAATGACAAAGGGAAGTAAATCAGCACTTCCCTTTGAAATGGAAATCACTACCTTTGAAATACAGTATGAAGCATTTTCAAAGCACAAGATGACATTTCAAAATTCGCACCCATGAAGTAACAGGGAAGTCACACATAAGTAGGCTAATTAACGTAATGGAAACCTTTATGGGCAACAGGCTGTGTGTGTGTGTGTGTGTGTGTGTGTGTGTGTGTGTGTGTGTGTGTGTGTGTGTGTGTGTGTGTGTGTGTGTGTGTGTGTGTGTGTATGTGTATCTGTGCGTATGTCTGTGTATCTGTGCGTATGTGTGTGTGTGTGACATTTAGGAGTAGTTTGTTCTGGGCCATAGGCTGAGAGAAGACAATAGCCTTAAACGTGGAGTGTGTGTTGCGTAACACACCGGTTCTGTAGGTCAGTTTGCCACTACGTAGGGAGATGACGGCGGCCTTCAGCGACTCAGGTGACACAGCAGAGATTGGGAACACAAAGGGGTAACGTGATACGAAGCTAAAAGGGGCAAGCTGCACCAAACCGCAGGCTTACTCAATTCTATTCATTGCTATTCAGTTTGCCAGGCATGTGGAATGACTCGATCGCAGTGTTTGTGATGATGGAGCTGGGACAGGGCAGGGTATCACACACACACACACACACACACACACACACACACACTCACACACACACTGTGCTATAACAACCAATGGAGTGGATAGGTCAAATTCTACCTCCTATCAGATAGACAGAACACGAGAGGGATGAAGTGACGGACTGAGAAAAGTGAAGAGAGAAATAGAGAGATGTGGGTTAGTGAGAGTAGGGGAACTTGGCTAGCACTGAAAGGCTCTGTAGATAAGAATGCGGTTTCAGCATTGTGTTTCAGAGAAAAGTTGGGGTGTGTGTGCGCTGTAAAGACCATGCAATTACTCAACGCCCCTCTCCCTCCCCTTCTCCCTCTTTGTCTCTTTCTATCTCTCTTTACCCCTTTTCACTCGTTATACCCCTCCCCTTCCCCCCACTCTCACTCTCTCTCTCTCTCTCTCTCTCTCTCTCTCTCTCTCTCTCTCTCTCTCTTTCTCTTTCAGTGAGTGGTGTGTTTCTCTGTCTATGGGCCCTGTGGTGCAGCTCTGTGGACAGAGCATACTCTGTCTTATAATAGGCCCTGTGGTGCCGCTCTGTGGATAGAACATGGTGTACAGAAGGGAAAGGGCCTGGGTGGGTGTGACTGTTACACATTCTCTATTCTACTATGTTTCTGTTCTCTATGTCATATTTACACAGCATGACCCTTAATGTGTATGTTTAGGCATACCTTGTAGTGTACAGTATGTTCTGTATCTTGGTGTAGCCCAAGTACTTAAGAGCTGTGTGCGTGTGAATGCGTGTCTGAGTGTGTCTGAGTGTCTCTGTGTACCTTTCTTAGGCCTGGCGCGGACCTTGGAGCTCCCCTCTCTCTCATCCCTCTCGTCATTCTCTTGCCAGCGACGGACCTGCTCTTCTCTCATCTTCAGAAATAGTGTCCTCCTCTGATCCTCACTCAGAGCCTCCAGCACATCCGGATCCACCCACATCTCCTGCAAGATCTGAGCCAACATACTGATCTCGGTCCTGGGCAACAGATATAACTTGAGCTCCCCTTCCTTTGGTGCTCTTGCTACAGTGCAAAATTGTTGGGGCAAGTCTGGGTCAACACAGGGGACATTAACTTTAACACCCTGCCTCTAGTTTTGGTACAGTCCAAAAAAATGCAGGGATCCCCAAACCCTTCTCTGGTGGTTTTTGGTACTGTCTGATGCGCTGCGGCCCGTCTCCCTCTGGGTTTTGTATGAGATGGGATGACAGAGGAATGCTCTCTCTGCAACTTCTCAGATGATCCCTTGGTTGTATGATGGTTACTGCTGTGATGCTTTCTTGAAGTTCACTTTCTTACACTGGGTCCATGTGCTGGTACTCTTCAGAAGGAGAGAAGAAGAGAGTGTGGGTATATGATGAAATATGGTGGCCCTACCTGTCAGCTTCCCGTCAGACAATAGGCCTTAACAGCCACAACGGAAACTCTGTCTTGACTCATATGTTGTTTGTTGTGTGTGTATGTGTGAGACTGTGACTGAGAGAGAATGTGTTTGTTTTGTATGAGTATATACATGTCCACTCCCTCTCCTGCTGGCACACCAAGAGCTGCCCTGCTTTCCAACATTCAAAGATAAACAGAGAGAGAGAGAGAGAGAGAGAGAGAGAGAGGGAGAGAGAGAACCTTGCTACCAGACTAGTTTAACATGTTTAACAAACAGAACTTCAGAAAAGAGAAGGGACAGAGTACGTAGATAACCATTAGTAGTTCATCTGAACTGAACTTCCTCCTTTTGCTGTAGGAGATGGCTCAGACCAACTCCAACTGAAGTACTGTATTTAGAACACTTATCAGCACATTATTGAGATAACCATCTGTGCTTCTCCCAGGAAAAATGCAAGTTTTACTGGAAGTTTAGAACCACCACTATGACCAATACACCGTCAGAACACTGTCACCATAAAAAACCATCAACAGAAGCACCAAAAAAAAATAACTTCAACAACACTTGTACGAAACAGCTAATAGTAATACCACCACTACTACTATTACAAAAACAAAGCCCTAGCTGTCACAAGAATCCCACTTTAGAACACAAGAATCTTGCCTAGTACAATTTATTAGTATTGTTAACATGATTGATGGTATTGATTGAACATTATGATGTTATTGAACATCATTGGTAACCTACACAATAGCAGTAAGACACACAGACACACATTAGACAGACACACAGAGTGGTAGCTCTGACTTGGTGCCAACATGCAAATAGGTTGAGGGTTTACCATAGTCGTCACTGTTCAAATGTAGAGGAAGAAAGAACATAGAGAAAAAGACAGGAGAGCGAGTGGAAGGTGATGCGTGTGGAATACCAAGCGAGAGGTAAAAAGTCTTTAGTGAGCGTAAACAGCCTGTTTCACTGAGACAGAGACAGGGTTGTGAGAGTCGGATGAACTCCGAAAAAAACAAACAGATAAAGTATAAGAGAGGGATGAGGAGAAGAAAAGAGAGGAAAAACCAAGAGGGAGAAAGTCTGTGTACTTACTGTGTCTGGTTAGCCTGTAGCATCAGCAACCCTGGTGTGTATTTCACAGCGACTGTAACAGTGTCAGAGACGTGTGTGTGTGTGTGCGTGTGTGTGTGTGTGTGTGTGTGTGTGTGTGAGAGAGAGAGAGTAGGCTGTGTAGTGTAGTCTGTAGTCAGCAGCAGTGCTGGTATGCAGGCATGGCTATGAGGGACTGCCTTTGTACTAGCTCTGAGTGGGATGGAGTGACATCATAACATTTGCTTCTCTTCTCTTCCTCTTTCTCTCTTCTTCTTCCTCCTCCACTTTTTTCTCCCCCTCCATCTTCTCTCTTCCTCTTTCTCCTTTTTTTCCTCTCTCTATCCTCCCCACCCTCTCTCTCCCTCTTTCTCTCTCCCTGCCCCCCCCCCCCCTCTCTCTCTCTCTCTCTCTCTCTCTCTCTCTCTCTCTCTCCTAACTTTTTGCTCGTTTTCTTTTGTTGTTTACCTGGAAAATTATCTGATAACGGGGATTTACAGTCTCAAGTGTTCCATTTCATTGTTGTGTGGAATAACACTTGACTGAAGGACTATTACTAGCAGGAAGTAGTATGATTCTCTGGTACTTTCCACTAACAGGTCATTGACACTGATATTGATAAGCATGATCCCTTCAGTGGTCATTGTTAGCTGACTCACCCACACATCAGACAGTGACTGTGCAAAATGACTAATCAGTGTCTGTACATGTTCTGACTGGAAGAAAGCAAACAATGTTTGCCAGCTGGGGAGCAGGTATACAGAAGGAAACAGAAAAATAGTTATATATATAAATATTTAAATATGGTATACATAATTATAATAATAGTCGTAATACGATCAGTATTAATACATAATGGAAAGTAAAACGATATGTGATATAGTTGTATCTGCTGGCTGCCATTTCCTTGAGCATAGAAAGAAAACATAAAATAGTTTTAATGGCGTCTTAGCGCAAATGCGGGCGCTAGCGATAGGGGGGGTGTCTGAAATATTACTGATATTTTCAAGGCCAGTATTTTTTTCTCAGTGATTTGAGTTTCAGTCGTTTCAGTTTCTGTCATACAAACGAATCATCTTTCAGTGACTGACGTCGTGTGTTGGACGAAGTAGTTTTGATGTTTTTCAAAGTAGCTTTAGTTTGACAAAATATAATTCTCCCAGTGGTAGCTTTAGTGTAGTTCAAATTCTTCTCTTAATAATTCTTCTCTAATTAAAATAATTAGTAATTTAGTAATACATTACTAAAGCTTCCCCAACACTGGCGGTTGACCACGTTGTTTTGTCTCTGTGTTGTGGTTGGTTGTGCCAAGTCCCTCCCCTTTGTTTACAGTAAATATATTGTCTAAACTAAAGCAATGTTTATTATGAACTCTGCCACATTGCAGTAGCTCAGTAAACATGAATTCATCAGTCATATCAAATAGGAAATACACCACCTGTATTAGTCATATTACTGTAGAATTACTCTCAGTTGTTTAATAAAGAGTGTATTTTGATCAATGGAAAAAGTTTGTAGGCCTTTTTGTAAGTACTTTTCATAAACGTTTGCTGTGACATGTGTCTTGAAATGAAGCAGGAAAACGTGTATACTATAACACTACGTATGTATTTATTCGTCTGTCTACAGCTGGGTGTTGGAGCAGTAAGCTCAAGGTCCTCTCTCCTGTTTCGGTTGGGAGGGTTCAAGGTCGGGTCCTTTCAGGAGAAAACACGGACCAGCAGCACGTTTTGGGTGAAACACAAACATATTTATCAGAAGCCAGCCAGCGTTCGGAGATAAAGAGATGTGTGTGTGTGTGTGTGTGTGTGTGTGTGTGTGTGTGTGTGTGTGTGTGTGTGTGTGTGTGTGTGTGTGTGTGTGTGTGTGTGTGTGTGTGCGTGTGCGTGTGTCACAGTCAAGCCAACTGTACTGTAATAACTATCTAGCATCCTCTGCTGGCCAAAGCTGAAACATATTTAGAGTTGCATACTGTAGAAGGCTATTGTGGCCCTTGGGTGTTCTAGAACGCTGTTCTTTTCTCTATGGCTCCTTACAATAAAATACAATATCATATTTGAATAGAAAATACACACGCACACACAACACAAACACCAATAGGTGGCATTCTCTGATGCGCTTCATCTTGAACAGGAAGTGGAATAATTTCATCACAAGCTGATGCAGTTTTTGTCACTGCGACATAATGTACACACATAGTCAGTCCGAAGAGAGAGCGCTCTGATCAGCAGGAAATAAGATTATAGTTTCATTTCCCAACGTGCACCGTGGCATCAATAGAGCTCCGCTTATTTGATTTAGTGACATCATGGAGGAGATATTCATAAAAAATGTTCCCACTGTCACATGTGTAATACATGAATCACACAAAGAGACGTGGAGGAGGATTAGATTAGATTTAAATTATAGATGTGTTAGTCTAAGAGGACAGTAAGACAGTGATGCATCCATCCCAGTAACGTATAGATCAGGGGAGGCTGGTAGAGGCCCTCTGATATCTGCCTCCACCAGCCTCCCCTGGTTTAGATCTCTGGGCTGAGCTGTCAAGTGCTTACTTACTTTTTTACTAACTGTTTTACAGTGTGACGCTATGTTTGCAGACAGTGGAATCAACTGGTACAACGTGCAATAAATGCTTTAAAGAGGCAGATTAGTATCAGCACATCAAAACATTTTTACTTTTAAAGGTATACTCTGGGATATAATATCATAGCAAAAATGAGTAGGGCGGGTCTGCCAGAGACCTTCAAAAACGGAAATGCTGCAGACCTGAGAATAGAGCGTGTTGCGAGATGAATGCGATTGACGCATGTGCCATCTTATGTCGAAGGGCAGTGAAACGAGTGGACGCTCTTGGTCGCTCTTGTTCACTACAATGCCTTTGATGAAAGTTTCTCTGTTTTCACGGGCGTGAGAGTCTTCCTTTTAATTATAAAACGAGTTGATCAGAACAAGCATTGTGATTGGCCGAGAGGTGATCGAAGTTGTGCTTTATTCCTTCATGAAGTAACAGCTATAACACGTTTTTCCTGTTTACCATACGTTGCAGTAATATCCCTGTGTAAACACTCAAATTACGAAGATTAGTTTATCACGTTAACAGTAGTCGTTTTAAGAACTATATTTCTAAGCGCAGGGCAGTCTATCTATCTATCACGCAATAAATACAAAGGCATTGCGGGCATTGTTGTTTTTTTGAATCCCAGATTGCCCCGCGTATTATACTGTACGTGCTGTGCAGTTTTCATAAATGTTCAGCCATCGAGCTAATTATATGAGTCATGAGTGAAAAAGACCTGAGTACACCACAGGCCAACTAATATACTATGTTGTTGTTGTTGTTGTTGTAGTTATTATTGTTATTGTTGCTGTTATGATTGCATATGACTGCTTATGGCATCTGTTATGACAAGTTAAGGAAGGCTTAAGGCTCAATGGTGTGGTGTTACCATGACGACCAGGTTGCGTGCTGACCGGGTTACCACGGTGGCGGGTGTTTAATGTCCCAACAGCCCCTCTCCCCAGACTTGGCACAGACCCCCGTCCCCTGTCCGCCGTCCCCCGTCCCCTGCAGAGATGTTTCCGTGCCAACCGTACAGCCTGGGTACAGAGGGGCAGCAGCCTGATACCCTGCCACACACACACACACACACACACACACACACACACACACACACACACACACACACACACACACACACACACACACACACACACACGGTCTCAGACATGTCTCGTTCTGCCATCAGCTGGCAAGATCACCACCATTTTCTGTCTGTTTGTTTCTCTCACACACACACACACACACACACACACACACACACACACACACACACACACACACACACACACACACACACACACACACACACACACACATAAATACTTACATAAATGGATGCACATAGACAAACAAAATGAACAGTAACAAGCATAATCTCACACCTTCCTCTGTGCTTCCTGTTTTTCCTTCCTGCCTCTCCCTCTCTTTGGATGATAATTGTCAGGTCTTTTCATTGGCTGCATAATTTGCTGTGGGATCTTGGCACGGGTGTAAGTAATTAAGGATCAAATTCAGGATCAAATCTTCTCTCTCTCTCTCTCTCCCTCTATCTCTTGGAGGGGGGTGTTTTTGTAACCCCTATCATGGATAGAATGACCCAAATCACGCATGCATGCATAGAAACACACACACACACACACACACACACACACACCCACGCACACATATACACACATATACTGATGAGTCTGCCGTAATGGCTCCTCTCATACTGAGCAGTAATGTGTGCTGATGCGGTAATTATAGGAGAAGCACTGAGGACCAAACTGCCAGGCAAGACACAACATATTCATGTAATACCTCATCTCAGCCTCTATGTAGCCCGTATTTAGTTTTTAGTATTTAATGCTATAATTGCACTGTCTGCCTTACCTTTTTGCACCTCACCTAACTGCAAAGACATTTACAACTGCACCTCACCTGTATACAATACTGCTAATGTTGTATGTTGTATGTGTATGTTATGTGTGATACCCCTATGTCTGTACGCTACTTGGAACCTGAATTTCCCCCTGGGATAAATAAAGTTTCTATCTATCTATCTATCTATCTCTATGTGACTACATCACAATGTATCTGCATCCTCCTCAGTGGAGCAGACACAAACTCCAACACACACACACGCACACAAGTACACTCTCACACACACAACACACTGCATGAATCTACAATCTCCTAGAAACAAAAATGCACATTACTGTGAATCTTCCTGATTACTAACGGCCTGCCATACCTAATCAGAAACAAAGACACAGATACTGTCACACTCTGTGTGTGTGTGTGTGTGTGTGTGTGTGTGTGTGTGTGTGTGTGTGTGTACATGTTTCAGGCCCAGCTGTCTCAGTAAGCTCTCTAATGTTTACTCTGCCGTCGCAGAGACTGGAGCAGACAGACAGACTCAAAGCTGTAAACACACTGGATCGATGCACATTTGGAGGATTTCTTTCTCTAATTCCGCCACAGTCAGCAGTCTGGCTGTGTTTGAGTGTGTGTGTGTGTGTGTGTGTGTTTGTGCACATGTGTGTGCGCGCATTGCGTACGTGTGTGTGTGTGTGTGTGTGTGTGTGTGTGTGTGTAAGCTGCACATCCACACAAAGACCAATGGAGTGTGATAGCCACACAGTCTGATTCATAGCTAAACACACACACAGACAATGCCTCAGTCTAGAACATGAGCACCTCCCACTTGTGGCTTGTTTAATGACAGTGTAATCATTACTGTAAGCTAAACAATGGTATACACACAACTGCTCATTGATCTATCTCTCTCTCATATCCCTCTTCTCCTCTCCTCTCTCTCCTCCCTTTACCCAGACACCACCCCCAACCAGCAAAGCACCAGCCATTACCTCTTCTAACACCCCCTCCTCCCTATCACATCAGGGAATTCCATCATTCCCAACACGGTGAGTCCATCAGAATCCCCGCAGCTGTCATTTGGGGACACACCTCACCATCTTTCATTCCCTCTGTCCCTCTGTCCCCCTGGGACCCTCGTGGGGAGTGGGGTGGTTTTAGGGGGGGAGGGGCAGCTGGTCGGCTAATGAATTAGTAATCAGGGTTGACAGTGATGGGTCCCGTCCCCCCCTCTCTCTCCCCTATACTGCAGCCTTGTCCTGGTCATCTGTGTACCCCTTGAACTCTCTTTGTAATATTCTCTCTCTGTTTTTCATCATCCTCTCTCTTTTCTCGTCCCCCTCTTTCAATTTCTCTTGCAATGTACCTGTATCATTCAGGACTTTGATTCTAGATCCCATTTCACAATTTTTCTTCTTTTTTTTTTTGGTGCATTTTTCTCCCTCTTTGTCCTCCATTCCATCTCTGTGTAGCCTCTCTCCTTCCCTTTCTCTCTCTGAAACTTCTCTTTCTCTCTTTCTCTGAAGCCTCTCCCCCCCTCTCTCCCCTCTCTCTCTCTGTAATATCTCTCTTTCTACACCTCTCTTCTCTCCATCTCTCTTCTCTCCCTTTCTCTCTCTCTCTCTCTCTCTCTCTCTCTCTCTCTCCTTCTATCTCTATACCATGTCCTATTGATTTCTGAGTTCTGTTCTTGGCTGAGGTTTTTGATCCATGTAGACTTTAAACTGAAGTTTGGCAGCACTGTGTTGTTGTATACGTTCAGGATCATTATGCAGGTTTTTACTGTTTTAATTGGAAAACGGTTGCAGAATGCTGCTCCTGGGCAAGCCGTTGACACGCCCACAGATCTAAATAGAGCAGCTGTCTAAAAAGGTGTTGCAAGGACAATATCAATTGTTTAACTTCTCCTCACACAAACTTTGTCCTCCTGAACGGAACCCTGTTCTGTTTTTGGCTTGCACTCACTGATGCAGGTGTTTAAATGGGAGGGAGGGAGGGAGGCATGGATAGAGAGAAAGAGAGAGAGAGAGAAAGAGATAGCATAGAGGGAGGGATGTCCTCTACTCTTTTGGCAAGGGCATGGCTAAACCATACAATACAGCCTCCCCTTCTATTACTGTCAATACACAACCCCCTTATCAGACTATCCACTGATCCTAGTCTCTCTTGTCATCCTATCCAATATGATACAGATTATCCATGTTTATATGCCTTAATCTAAGGTTATCCCACACTGACTGTGCTGTTCTTGTCCTAGGCGTATTCCCTTGCAGGGAATATCCACTGTTTCAGTCAAGAGCTCTTCCATCTAAGGCTTTCATTCCCTACCACTTCTAGCTTTCTGTCAAAATAGGTTCTGAAACCTCTATGTGTATCAAAGACTAGAAGGTTCTAAAGGGTTCCCTCTAAGCCTATGACTCAGCATCAGGACCATATAGGGGAAGTCACAGGCTTCGCCACCCCAATCTACTTTACTAATCCCTTTAAATCAACTTCTAAGCAGGTAGCCTTTTTAATCTATATCTGTCTAATCTATATCTATATCTGTGTACGATATATTTTGGTCTGGATGTAACAACAGTGGCATCAAATCCCAGAAACCATGTCAAATATCCTGTCCAATTGTATGTAATCTTACAGGGTGTCATCTTTGTGGATGTGCTGGAACGAGCATATCGCCTAAATTATACTGAATGGGAGAATTGCCATATATGCCTTTAGTTTAGCCTGTACTACTCTCACATACGCCAAACACTCATCACAGACTGATATCAACAGGGCCGACAGACAGTCCCACTCCGTAACCGCGCGCTTCAGAACCGTGATTGGAGAGTGATGCTCCTCTCGTGCAGTGTGTGAGGAGGAGAGGGACGACACCACCGGCCGCTTAGCTCGTTCGCACGCAGACCTACACATACGCAGATACTTCCATCCACGGGCAATCCGATTCGTGTCCCGCCGGCTGGACCTCCCGTATGCCCCAGCCAGTGCGCGGAGACGAGACTGTTGTCCCCCGAGCGTCCGTGCGGTGAGCAGTCGCTTGAAGCGCAGACTGGAGGGGAGGGGGGGCAGTTGGTAAGGACGTGGACAAAAAAAAGAGCCTCGGTATATTCCCCGGCGTGGATGGGCAGAAAGAGAAGGCAACCTGCGTTGCAAAACTGCATCGTTTTCAGTCTACCTTGAACGTCTTTCTTTGGTAAGTGCAATCCTGGATGCATTATTTTGTTGTGGATTTAATGTTATTATGGTCAAGCTAGGCTTTAGCCTAGCTTTTGTGATCCCAAATCTTTTAATTCAATGGGCCTATAGGCTAAATAATTGCAAGCCTATACGCGTCGGATCTATAAAGCTGGAATCGCATTTATAGGCTATGGCACCATTGAAAGGCTATTTGTCTTTATTCTCTGTCCTTGTCGATCAGGACACAATTTCATAGCCTAGAAGAGGATG
>NC_139669.1:9899090-9929090 GCF_951799395.1 Argentina silus
ACACACATGAGCATACACATGAGCACACACATGAGCACACACACACACACGCGCGCAGTGTGGGTACATGAGCACATCTGCCAGTTCCCCTGCACTGGGACTTAGTAATGCTCTACATAGCTGTCTTCCTCTTTTGGCAACACAGTCAAAAGTGAGCGAGAGAGAGAGAGAGAGAGAGAGACTGAACAGAACAGAACAGACCAGGACAGAACATCCATAGCTCTGATGTTTGATTACATAAGTACTTGATTGTATATTCATGTGTGTCAGTGTTTTTGGTTGTGTGCATTTGAGTGCTAATCACGTGTGTGTTCCATTACATAAAGAAGTATAAAGTCGTGTGTGTGTGTGTGTGTGTGTGTGTGTGTGTGTGTGTGTGTGTGTGTGTGTGTGTGTGTGTGTGTGAGTGCATGCATGCCACACGTGTGTATATATTTGCACGGTGAGAACAGAATGACCACTCCTCAAATCCCTCGTTCACACTATAGAGCCAAACTGGACTGAGTCAAGCTGTACTGGGTTATACCATTCCTCATTCCATCCCATGCATCACAATGAGCCCTATAGAGCCTGAACCATAGGGCTATACAGCAGAGAAGTCAGAGACACATACACACAGGCAGAGCCTCACTGATTCTGACACATCCTTCAAATATGCTTACTGTGGTAAGACTGTGGGTTATTAACTGGGGGTTTATTAATGGTGATGCATCAGCAGATCATGCACCTCCAGTATGTTTAGATAGTCTTGTCTAAACCAAGACTATCTGTCATGGTCAGACCAGAACTTTTGATGCTGAATTTCCAAATTGGTTAGGGTTAGGATTCATGGTTTGCAGGCCCAGCTTGTCCCCTTAGTAGCTCCTGATAACAAAAGAGCATAAGAAAATAGCGGCACTTTTGAGTCTGTGTATCAGTTATATAATGTATAATAAAACTACTAATAATACTACTGTATTGAGGATTTATTTTGGTGAACGCTCTACAAGAGTTCTTAGGCACTTCAGATGGTCAAATGTAGAATGCAAGGTTTTTTAATGGGTACTCATATGCGTGGTATATAGACTCAAAAAGCGCATAAAAGTCCCAGTTACATAAAGAACAACAATAGGACATAGACTGCAAAAGCACACACACAACACGTTTGCGACTTCTGGCCGCTCCTTATAATTTGTTGTACATTGCCCCATTGAGCGCCTTATTGGCTTCCACTTTTTGATTCTTTGTACAGCCAATGAGCTTACTTGTTACTCAACATCGAAAGTAAAATCCAATAAATGCCCCTTTAAACCCCACACAGGCAGGAAGACTCTGCTGGGGACCAGAAGGTTGCCAGTTCAAATCCCAGGTGGGCATTCTGTGTCTGTACCCCTTGTGCGGGGCACTTAACCAGAGTGGTTCCAGTCAATTAGCTATTCAGCTGTGAAAACAGAAGAAATGAACCGTTGAATGAGTGATGAGCCATGTCAGTGTAGTTGTGGATTAAGGCCCCCTGTTCAGGAGAAAATATGGCTGTATCAGGATCACTTTGACAGGGATCTGCTGAGGCTTACTCCATCATCTCTCCTTTTTTTTCTGCACTATTTTTTCTGCTTATTTTGGGCTCATCTGGTCTAGAGGACACAGAGTTCTAGACATACACACACACACACACACACACACACACACAGATGTGTGCATGTGCACGCACGCACACACACACACACACACACACGCACACACACACACACACACACACACACACACACACACACACACACACACACACACACACACACACACACACACACACACACACACACACACACACACACACACACCGGGAGTTTCTTTGTCCAAGATGACCTCCATAGCTTACAATTAAGGCTAGGAATAATCAAGTTACTGTATCAGCATCCCTTTTCAATCTTTCTCTCTCTCTCTCTCTCTCTCTCTCTCTCCTGTGCTTTCTCTTCTCTACTCTTCTCTTCTACTGTCTCACCTGTGGTCCCCCATCCCCTCCCTCCCCCCACCCCCACAGACGTGCAGTTCTCCTTAGTCCTGGATCCAGAGTGCTTGTCGCCACCCCCGGCCCTAGAAGACTCCCCCCCAGACGTGGGCACCATGACCGAGGAGGGGCAGGGCCTCCCCCAGACCTCCCCCGCCCCCCCAGAAAGCCCCCCCCTGGAGACCACAGCCCACCCTGCAGACGAGCCCCACACACAGCCAAGCGAGGAGGGGGGAGGCCTGGGGGTGGAGGGGACAGAGGTGAGCAGGGAGGAAGAGGAGGAGGATGAGGAGGGGCAGAGGGGGGATAGTGGTATGGGGGAGGAGGGAGAGGAAGGTGGAGAGGGGGAGGTGCAGGGAGAGTTAGAAGAGCAGGGAGAGGGGGAGGAAGAAACAGGGGATGGTGAAGATGGAGTGGAGGATGAGAGGATAGAAGAGAAGATAGATACAGTTAGAGATGAGAGTGAACAGCCAGACAGAGAAATGGTAGAGGTGTTAGAGTTAAAGCTAGAGGAGATGGAAGAGAGGAAGGGGGAGGAGGAGGATGAGGAAGAGGTTAGCGCAAACACAGAAGCCAGCCCTAGCCCCAGCCCCAGCCCCAGCCCCAGCCCCAGCCCCAGCCCCAGCCCAGGGGAGGATGAACCAGCCTCTGAACCAACCTGTGAAGAGGAGACACCACCACCACTTGACCCACCGGAGGTTCAGGACACAGTCAGGTCAGTACTACAGCCATGACCAGACATGCTCAGTGAATGTGCAAGTTGGGCAGTTTATATGGAAACAGTAACATCTATGAATGGAATGAGCTGTGTGAATAGGCAGTGTGTGTGCATATGTGTGTGTGTGTGTGTGTGTGCATATGTGTGTGTGTGTGTGTCCGTGCATGTGTGTGTGTGTGTGTGTGTGTCCGTGCGTGTGTGTGTGTGTGTGGATGTAGAGATAGCTGTGTGTGTAGTTCTAATCTCACTTCTGATGAAACCCCATGTTTGTATGCAGGCTGGAGAACGGGATAGGACCTGAGAATGGAATCGAAGGGCATGAGGAAGAGGAGGAAGTTGAAGAGGAGGATGAGGAGGAAGATGGAGAGGTCGTCCAGGAACACCTGGACACTTTTAGCTCCACCTTCGAGTGCTCCGTAGAGCAGGCCGACACAGAAGTGGAGGAAGAGGAGGAGGAGGAGGAGGAGGGGGAGGGAGAGGAGGAGGAGGGGAGAGGAGAGAACCAGGACACTTTCAGCTCTGTGTTTGAGCGCATCGTGGAGCAGGTGGTGACCGTGGAGGTGGAGGAAGAAGAGGATGAAGAGGAAGGGGAGGAAGAGAGAGAGAGGGAGGGGGAGAAGAGGAGGGGGGACAACAAGGACGGCTTCAGCTCGACGTTCGAGCGCATTGTGGAGTCGGCGCTGCTGCGCGGGGGGACATGCTACAGCAGCCTGGACTCTCTGGACGTGCTGTCACTCACCGACGAGACGGACAGCTGCGTCAGCTTCGAAGCACCACTCACCCCCCTCATCCAGCAGAGGTCGCTGTTCCAGGGGCCCGAGCCGCTGGAGCTGGAGCTGGCCACTGTGATGGAGCAGGAGGGGGGCGAGGCCGGACCAGAGGCCCAGAGAGGAGAGCCAGAGGCTGGGGAGAGCGCTGCTGGGCTTGGGCCTGGGGTTGGTGGAAGCCCACTGCGGACCACCATCCCTGGGAGCAGGTCGGAGTTTGTTCTGAGTCAGCCTGGCCGGTGGGCTATCCCCAACGGGTACCACACGGACCCCCAGGGAGGGGCGGAGGGCTCTGGAACCATGCCCACCTCTGTCAGGTAAGAGGGTAGGGAACAGATAGGTGGGCAGTCTTGGTGGGTTGGGTGGCTGGTTCTGTGGTATATGATCAGATTATATTTACGAAGATTACTTGATAAACTTCTACAAAGTGTAGTTCTCTCAGATCACTAATCTCAACACTCTCTAATCGCAGATCACTCAGATAAGTTTCCGGTTGGCACATCTTCTGTCAAAGGCAGTCTATTGAAGTTCAGTCAGGACTTACTAGCATTTCCTCTCACATTCCATCTGAGGAAAGCCCCGTAATTAAAGACTCTGCTGGTGCAAGGCTTGTCCAGCAGATGGCATGAGTGAGGTGCCCATCTGAACTTCATTAGAGGGGGCGGGTGGGGGGGGGGCAACAACGACTACAACAACTCAGTGCATACATACAGAATCACATGAACAGTAAAGTGAATTAGCATGCATTGCCTACAGAACAAATACAATGCAACCCAATGTTCAAGTCTGAGGTCATGTTGTAACCCTTTTCACCATGGATGTCAACCAGGCACATTACCGATGGCTCTAATGTCTCATGTCATCTACCTCACTCCACTGCCAATGCAGCATAATCTGAAACACATGGGAACCTGAAATCTGGGCATGGGTCACAGGCCATTATACAATCCCCACAGTCTTGGAATCAAATGGCCAGAGATCACTGCACTCTGCAGACAGGGTTGCCACTGCTAGCCTGTTGTTTGACTCACTGGAGGCTGATGGAGGTAGAAATTGGAGGACGGGCTCTTTGTAATGCATGGAATGGAATGAGAAATGGTGTATTTGATACCATTTCTCATTCTATTCTATTCCATTACATGCATTACAATGAGCCCATCCTCCGATTTCTACCTCCACCAGCTATAACTGTATTGACTGTAACTGTTCTCCCTATATTTGTGCTTCAGATCTGTACCAGTGCAGCAGATCCAAGACCTAAACATTTTATATATAGATCTTGTTCTTGAATGTATGAGTTCTAGAACACATGACCCCCAAGAGAGAATTCTGCTGGCATAGATTATAGAATGGATTGCAGATGATTGGAGATGATTATAGATTCCAAGTGCCATTCTGGAACAAGTCATCTTATTTGAGAATACAGTACATCTGCGTTGGTCTGTAGCAAAAAGCTCATATGCATTCTCAGAGCCTTTCTAACTCATACTTCTCATAGAAAGCACTCTCCCTCTTTCTCTCCCTCTGTCTGCAGATGTTGTCGTTTAAGCGCGAGGCAGCTTCCTGCCCGCCAGCCCCTGGCTGAATGAGGCATTGTTTTTGGTGGTGACATCATCGCCTTTGGCCTTCCTCTGCCCAGCGGGTGCAGAGCAGGCAGGAGATTTGTGTGTGTGTATTTGTGTGTGTGTTTGTGTGTGTGTGTGTGTGTGTGTGTTGGACAGAGGGGAGACCACTCACACTGCTTTAGTATGCCAGCCTGAGGAACTCTTTAAAGTGGAGTGGATACAGGTGTAGGCTACTCATTGTGTTCATTTTGAGGGTCTCTAGACTACGGTTGATGTTAGTGTTGTTTAGATAATTCTTTGAAACAGTGGATCTCTCTGCTACCTCCTTTATCTCTATCTCTTTCACTTTTCTCTACCCCTCCCTTCTCTCTCTCTCACACTTCATCCCTTTCCCTCCCTCCCCATTTCATGCTTCCCTCTTTCTCCCCTCAAACTCTCAGTAATCTCTTCCCCCAACCTCTCTTCTTTCATTCCTTCTTTCATTCCTATACAGAAATATAGCACTTTGGAGGATCATGGATAACCAGTCTTTATCTCCACGGGAAAGAACAGCTGCCAAACAGAGGGGCACAGTCAGTCAGTCAGTCAGTTAGTTAGTGTGTGTGTCTGTCTGTCTGGCTCCATAACACACAGTCAGTCATTCAAGCCTCTTTCTGTAAAAGCGTTGTCCAACTGGGTCTGTTTCTAGAGCCGTTCGACCAGAGGGTTGGAGCTTAGCTATTATCCATATGACTATGTGGCTCCACTTAGGCCACATGAAAAGGAGACCACCTCCCTGAAATCCCCTCAACCACTCTCATTCTTAACATGAGGACTGGGGGTTTAAGTGCCCATGTAGTCCTAGCCTTACAGCTTAGATATCTGCCTAGTGGTACCTGGTATAGAGACATCTGTGTGTGTCCAGATCATTGCTGGCTGATGCTGTGTTAGAGACTCGCTGGTGGTGAAAGACTGCTGTGTGTGTGTGTGTGTGTGTGTGTGTGTGTGTGTGTGTGTGTGTGTGTGTGTGTGTGTGTGTGTGTGTGTGTGTGTGTGTGTGTGTGTGTGTGTGTGTGTGTGTGAAGGGGGGGGGGAGGTGTACCCAGTGAACATGCTGTGAGATTTTCTCCCATGGTGAGCAGCGTACAGAGATCAGAGACAAACCAGGGATAGAATAAAGTCAGAAGCAGCAGCCTCAATATCAGAGGACCAGTGCTGCATTGAAGATCAATCTCTTTCACATATGTAACACACAGAGACACATTCTGTGCAGATGCACACACACATACATGGAGTATACAGCATACAGTAATACAGACACTCACTCCCATGCACAGACGTAAACACATATAGCGCATACACAAGCACAAACACATCAGGGCATGTGTGCCCGCTTGCATACAGTGCACTTGCATGCAGTACACACACACACACACACACACACACACACACACACACACACACACACACACACACACACACACACACACACACACACACACACACACACACACACACACACACACAAAGCCTTCTCTCACCACAGAGATAGGCCCTGTGTCACTCTTAAGGGATAAAGCCCTCTGGAGTTCTATTCGGCAGTTGAAATAGCAGATAATCCTCCGGTGTTCCGGCAGAGATATGACACACGGAGGCAGCAGACGGAGATACTTAAAATCACACCAAATCATTTCACCGGATTTATTTCTCAGTCACCTTCTATTTTTAGCTTTCCTGCCTTTATATTTCTTGACACATTACACTTCCCCCCTGTATCACTGCCTCTGAGTGAGAGAGCATTTTTCAAAGTGTATCACATTTTCTGAAGACCTGCGTCATCGGCCCCGGAACTAGATTGTTCCAGAACAGCTTGTTATGTGGGCTCTCTGGGAAGATATTTGTGTCTATTCTGTTGCTGTATCTCTGTCGTTTTTCTAAGAGACTACAGAAGTGTATTGTATTGTATGCACAGTTGGAGTTAGAGCTCATAAACAGTACTCTAACGATCTAGCTAAGACAGATATAATGAGAACAACACAGATACATATTGCATTATAGGCTACTGTATATCGTAGATCACACAAAATCCCTGTTCGTCTTTCTTGAGAGAAACAGACATGGATCACAATACTTGTCAGGTTGGAAAGAGAGTGAACAATAAAATGCATTCTCATATCACTAAACCCTTAGTCCAGCCCCCCTGGGGCCCAGCCAAACACAAGGGTGCCCAACATCAAACACACATCCCTGTGGTTGGAAGACACAAGGTGAGTGACAGCTGGCACTTGCTAATAGAACACCACAGGTATACTGAACCAATGATAACAGGAGCAGGGGGGGTCGCTACAGTACAGTAAATGAAACGTTGTGTTGAGCAGGGGGGGTCGCTACAGTACAGTAAATGAAACGTTGTGTTGAGCAGGGGGGGTCGCTACAGTACAGTAAATGAAACGTTGTGAAATGTTTGGTTTCAGCGGCCACTGCTGGAGTGGACAGTTATTATTGTTATTAATGTTATGGATATTAAAGGAGAGTAGGATCGCCTGTTGATGTTGATTGGATGACCGTACCGTATGTGGTTGCCATGTTCAAAGGTCAGCTGTCATTTAGGGTAGTCTCTCTAGTCAGATGTGTTGCTTCCCAGAAATGACATATGCTCCCAACCGTCTGTGCAATCATTGGCTTCCGTGTCCTATAGACGGAACGGGAGGGACGTGCACGGTGCAGGAAATCCGGCGTCATTCCTCTGTGTCTCTTCTTCCAGTTCCTCCATTTCATTCTGAACCCCACCTACCCAAACTCGTGATTTGTCAGGAGATTGCCTCTCTGTAGAAGACCCTCTCTTTTTCTCCCTTCTCAAAAGCTTGACTCTGTTTTTCCAGACGTAGACCGGACACATTAGCTGTAGATGGATGGCTCGAGACTATGTTTAGGGTGGTTGAGCTCCGGTGTGACTGTGACTGACCAGGGTTACATACGGAAGCACTTTGTTCTCCAGAGCAGTGACTTGCAATGCTGTGTTGGTGACAACATCCTGTTTCGGCGTCTATTGTCAGACTGTCGCAGCATGGCTGTCTCAGTGCCACTGAGGTTGAGATGAGAACACAGCTTTCAATGGCAGCTGTCTAGATAAGGTTCCCAGGTGCATTCTCTCCTCTCTTGATCCCTCCTTATCTTTCTCTTTCTCTCTCCCTTCATCTCTCTCTCTGTGCCCCTCTACCCTCCTCCTTTTATCTTCCCCCTCTCCATTTCTTCTTCTGTCCAAGATTATAAGAGGGAAGTAGGGATTTAAAACTGAAGGAGCATGTAGCGATGTGTCAGAGTTGGCGATGCAAATCTGCCACTGTGTGTGTGTGTGTGCGTGTGCGTGCATGTCTGGGTCAGTCAGTTATCTTTATCCATCACACTGTTAACATACCACCTCTCCTTCTGCTTTCAGTGGGTGAGTCAGAGATGGATGGCAACACAATACACAACAACAGGACCAAATAAATGGACAATTCTTTTTTTATTTGCATCTAATTTGGCCTACACTGTGAAGACTTATGTGTAGTTTCCAGGGCAAGGCCTAAAGCAAAAATGCATTTACATTCAGCAAAGAGTAGGGAAGGCATGAGTGTAGTTAGTAGCCACAGACGTGCGTGGTACCAAAGGGAGTATGTAATGTTATAGCGGGATCCAGGAACATAATTCGGTAGATTCTGTGGTCGGTCGCTCCGCCCCTCATATCCTTTTGAGTGAGACCTCCAAGAACCTTCAAGGGAAGAAACCATCAAATCCCATTCACTTTATGGGTAAAGGCATACGGCAGTAGCCCGATAGTTGGATAATTATATGTCCCAAGGCCGAGGAATAAACATGCAGGTCCCGTCTCAGCGGAAAAAGACTGACGAAATCTGATTGCTTAAGCCTCTTTGGGTAAATACTTCAAGAGAGCAAATGCTGGATTTTACCAACTGGATGATGTCGCGCGCTCCTTGACACTGATTCCAATCCTCGAATGTAGGAGCGACAATGTGGAAAGACGAATATGATGTGCATTTCGACTTTCTTCTCGAACTCCTGTAAGTCTTTGGTTACGCTCAGTTAAGTTGTTTCAAAGTTTCTTGTGTCATTCTGAACGGGCGGGAGCGTGTGCTTGTTTGCTATAACCGTATTGTGCGGTCCTCCGTAAAAATCGTTTGACGCGCGGTAAAACATGGATTTAGCCTTTGACTATCCAGTGAAATTATCGTTTTAATCATGAAAAACAATACGTCAACCAATATACAGAAAGTCATATCATCAGTAGGTTGAGCCTAACTATTTTCATATACATTCTGAGAGAGGGTTTGCACTTTGAACACTTTTCTGTTTTGCAACATGAATCAATAGACAGTGCTGCTTGAAAGTTTGTGAACCCTACATGGATGGTCATTAATTTTTTTTTTGTAATATTAAAATGAACTTATAAAAGCTTTATCTAAACCCCAATTCGTAATAAAGACATTCCAAATAAAGGACAAACAACAAAAATGATATTTTCATTGTTTATTTAACGAAAGTGGTTTATTTAACAAAAACTCAGATTTCATGTGTGCAAAAATGTGCACCTTTTCAGTCAATAGCTTGTTTCACCTCCATTAGCAGCGATGACTTGGAGTAAATGTCTGGTTCTGCCACTAATCAGTCTCTGACATCTGTTTTGAGGATTTTTGCCCACTCCTCCTTACAGAACTCAGCCAACTGAGTGACGTTTGACGGGTGTCTGGCATGAACTGCTTCAGGTCCTGCCACAGCATCTCGATTGGATTTAGGTCAGAACTTTGATTTGGCTAATCAGAAACACAAATCTTCTTTCTCCTGAGCCATTCTTTGGTAGATTTGCTTGAATGCTTTGGGTCGTTGTCTTTTATGGAAGACCCATTTTCAGCCCAGCTTTAGCTCTTTGACTGATGGCTTGACGTTTTGTTCAAGAATCTCCTGGTATACCTCAGAATTCATGGTTCCCTTAATGATGTGGAGTCGTCCAGGTCCAGAGGAGGAAAAGCAGCCCCAGATCTTGACATTCCCATTACCATGCTTGACTGTTGGGATAAGGTTCTTTTGGTGGTAGGCAGTGTTGGGTTTTCACCAAACTTAGTGGTTTTGATTGGGACCAAAAAGGTCAATCTTGGACTCATCTGTCTAGTTGCTGTCATGTTAAATGCTCTCCATTTGTAAATTATTTGCCTCACGATGGAGCTCAAATCTTGTTGAGATGATTTGTTTAGCCCTCCACAGACTGATGTCCTCTGAGATCTCCTTTCCTCTCGGCATGGTGTGTTTTGCATTCACCTTAACACAGAACTGACCAGGTTTCTTATCTCTATTTATCAGAGCCCAAACTCTTTCCTAAAGATCTCTCCTTTGATTGGTTCATTTGGTACCTAATTATTTACCCACCTGATTCTACTTACCTACTTGATTTAACCAATGCAACTTGGCGTTCACTTATTTTTGCACCTGCACTCATTTCTCTATAATTTATTTTTTGTACTACACGCATGATTTCCTCAAAACCAACATATGGAATTGGTAAATATAAACCTGTTATGTCAGATAAAAAAGACTGGTTCTGATTAAATAAAGATTTCATGGTAAAAACTAAAAAAAAGTATAATTGCACAAGGAGTTCACATACTTTCAAGCAGCACTGTATTTGAGCCATCTCTGTTTACCCTGCCCCATGTTGCTCATTGTCGTCATGTGACATTTTTACAACATAGGCCTACCCCTATAATCTTAACAGTTTCTTGAGTCATTGTTTAAACGTCTGCTGTTCCCATGTTTACATCAGGGTAAACAGTCTATGTTACAGTATGTTGCACTAGCAGCCATAGTGGCATGAATTCATAGAGGAAGAGAACATTAGTAGACTCTGAATGATTGTTATGATTATGGTAAATATTTATTTTGATTCAAGGCAACATACAGAGGATGCCAGTGATTGCATTAACAAGCATCAGCAGTTATGAAACACATACACCTCAACTCTCAATGGAAGATATGGGACTTTAGACACACACACACACATACACACCTATTGCCTTATTACCCAGCTGACACACCCTTGTGGGCGTGGGTGAAGTAGGCACACGACTGGGAAGGAGATTACCATGTGAGTCACAGACATGCAGTCTCATGCTCTTACCATACACTGTGTCATTTCCTGGTTACACACACACACACACACACACACACACACACACACACACACACAATTCCCCTATTAAACATTGAATGACTACATAGGGCCTTGGGACATATCTAGTCAAGACATCATAGATGCATAGCAGAGTTACACTGGCACATGGAGGTTCATGGAGGTTGCCTCACAACAAGGTCAAATAGCAGAATGCTGAATAGAGTGTGTGTGTGTGTGTGTGTGTAAGTGAGGCCTGTGAGTGTGTGTTGTTGGAGAGGAATCATTAGGAACCCCGGCATCACAACATCCCCATTTCTGATATGAGCTTTGAATAATTCAGGAGATCAGCTGTGTTTGATGAATAAAGATGTGATTCGAATTGACTGGACAAAAGCATTGCTTTGCAATGTAGTTAGAGGGCCAGGAATTGCACTGTAAGATATTGTGTGGGTGTGTGCATGCGTGTTTGCATGTGTGAGCGGAGGTAGTTCCTCTTGTAAATGGAAGAGGGGCATGGGCTCATGGCGTTGTCTGAAGAGGGAATTGTGGGTAATTCTGATTTGTAGGAGACATCAAACTGGGAGGGGCAGTAATTGCGCCGTCTCTTTCCTAGGACACCAGGTTCCGCTGTATCCACGGCAACCGACACATTAACACGGTGTATTGAATTTAGGGGTAATGCAATTGCACTAATTGGATCATGCAAAAATCTGAATTATCTATAGAGAATGTTGACAATGTCACACATTAAATGAAGGCTATGTTGACTAGTAAGTGCACATGGTGTGATTTTTGTGTTGTTGCTTTGATTAGTATTGTATGTAGTAGTATGATGTAAGTTAATTTGATGTGTATGTGTCTTGGTGAGGGACAGATGTATTGGAGTTCTGTTACGGACATGCTAGCTTTTTTATGTCTTGAGAGGGCTTTTGATTATTCAATGTACATTATATGAAACCCAACACTCATATTTAATATGATGACCCTCTTATCTTGGATTAGAAAATCACACATTCCTGGAATCTTGTATTTATCCTGTCAGATATTATTCTCATGTATGAACTGTTCCTTTATCCTCTTAAGTAATTTAAGTAAGTTATTGTTGGGTTTTCTTGTATCACTGACATTGTAATATATTGTTTTCACTGTTTGACCTAAGTCCATTTTCAACTGCTGTGTTGATCCTACCATACAGTTTGTATAAGGGGAATTCTGAAAACCTCAGTCCTAAACAAATAGGAGAGATTGGCAACATAGATGGTGCCTTATCTTTCCTGTTCATGTACCCAACTGTGCGTGGTCCATGTAGGTCCATGGTCATTCGTGTGTGTGTGTGTGTGTGTGTGTGTGTGTGTGTGTGTGTGTGTGTGTGTGTGTGTGTGTGTGTGTGTGTGTGTGTGTGTGTGTGTGTGTGTGTGGTCCTCAGCGATGCCAACCTCACAGAGGTGTTGTCGGACTCAGAGTCAGAGCTGGGTAGCCTGGAGCAGCTGGAGCGCGGGAGCACCGACACCCTCGCCAACGGTTGCCGTGCCGACTGTGATGCGGCCAAGCGCTTGGCCAAGCGGCTGTTCTACCAGGAGGGGTTCAAACGCTGCGACGTGGCCCGCCACTTGGGCAAGAAGTGAGTCTACACACACACACACACACACACACACACACACTGCTGCTTTCTTGGCCAGGTCTCCCTTGCAAAAGGGACTTTGTGTCTCAATGGGCTTTTCCTGGTTAAATAAAATAAAAAAGACATATTTGTCGGGCTTTATATTGTTATGAATATGTAGTGTCTCAAACTCTCTCTCCTTCTCTGTCTATCTCTCTTTCTCTCCTCCTTCCTTTGTCCTGCAGTAATGATTTCAGCCAGCTGGTGGCGTCAGAGTACCTAAGTTTCTTTGACTTCTCCGGCCTCTCATTGGACCGAGCCCTGAGGTAAGCTCTGTCGCCCTTCTCTACTCCGCTAGCACTGCTCACATAGCGTTAGCATTAGCCTAATGATAATCTCTCTGCTATGCTACATAGTACAGTTGTGCAGCATAACACTGGGTGGTTAGCTTTAGACACTCCACATTTCAGCCTGAGTACCATCCCTTGGTATTGGTGTAAAGAGCCCATGCTTACACCAATCATTATGCTTTTAAATCCATGTGGGGCTGGTGCTCAAGTACACTCTTCAGGGGAGATGGTTTAGAGTTGGGATGCAGTGCATTGTATGACATCCTGGTCTTGATGCAGTACATTGTATGACATCCTATGTTTGACATCCTGGTCTTTTGACCTCAGTTTGACCTTACGATATGTTTGTGGCAGGAACTTCCTGAAAGCGTTTCCTCTGATGGGGGAGACCCAGGAGAGGGAGAGGATACTAGTGCACTTCTCTAAGAGGTTCTGCCACTGCAACCCCCAGGCTCTCCACTCCGACGGCAAGGACCGATCTGATCGTGACCCTGATGATGAAGATGATGGTGATGATCACTATGATTAAGTGGTGGTGATGATGATGATGTTGATTATAATTAATATGGAATATTTTGGTGATGTACAACATAAAAACGTTAGTGTTATCATAAACAGTATACGTAATTGTATATTGTCGTAGACTTTTCAATATGAAGGACATTTTGTCCCTTGAACTTTGTGTCCATTTGCTGTACTAAAGACATCCATGACATTTAAGTCTGACCTTCACAAACCTGTGTTGTTGTTTCAACAGACGGAGCCCATACGTTAACCTGTGCCCTGATGCTGCTCAACACAGATCTACACGGACACGTATGTACTAAAAAGGACACATATCGACTCATACAGTGGTGATACTGTGGTTTGAAATCAATGTATAGCAGTGGAGGCAGAAATCTGAGGATGGGCTCATTGAAATATGCATGGAATGAAATGAGAAATGGTATCAAAGCATGGAACAGAATGAGGAATAGTATCAAATACACAATTTGATACCATTCCTCATTCCATTCCATGCATTACAATGAGCCCTTCCTCCAATATCTACCTCCGCCAGCCTCCCCTGATGTACAGTATAGAATGAACGATATAGATCTCGAGTCAAAATGTTGTGCTGTTTGACACACACCAATGTGGTGCTGTTTTTAAGAACCGTCTGTAAAAACCACATTGTTGTTTTTGCTCGGTTGTCTCAAAAGTGAAATGGCTCCAGTGTGATGTGCACCTCTCACCCTCCGGCTCCGCTCACCTTGTCTCAGTCTCCATCTCGGCCTCTCTCTGCCTCTCTCTGGCCTACTTTCTGCCCTCTTTCTGTCTCCTCTTTCTCTCTATCTCTGGCTCAAACCAGAACATTGGTATACTAACCATTAAACAGTGACCTCACAATGTGCTATTATGTTTATGGGTTTATTAACTCTGTCTGCTCGAACTGAACAACTTGCACAGGTCCGATGCTGCTTCTAACACTGCTTCTTTCTCCCTCCATCATTTCCCCTCCTATTTCCTCTATCCCTCTCTCTCTCCTTAATTTCTCATCTCATTGTCTACATCCCCCTCTTTATCTCTCTCTAATTCAACCTCTCTTTCCCTCTCTCTCTTTCACTCATTACTCCTCTCATTCCTTTTATCCCCACTCTTTCCCTCCATTCTCCTCTCTCCCTCTCTCCTTTCTAACCCTCTGTGGATCTGTGGGCTGTATCTGACCTCTGGCTGTCCTCCTCCGCAGGTGGTAAGTAATTCTAGCCTTGCAGCACTAATGCTAACCCCCAACTGTGTCCCACATGCCATGTACATCTTTGCCCACAGCATTACTCTGCAGAGTGGATTTTAGGATTGAGGACTGTATGGTCCAGATATTGCAAAGAGAAGGTCACTAGGGTTATACTTGCATAACACTGCCACCCAGTGGTGAGATTCATACTTTTGGTGCATTACAGTCAGTCTTGATAGGAAGTGTCTCTCTAGACTAGGGATGGGAATTTTAAATTGTTGTTCTTGTTACTCTCTCCTGAGTACTCACATAAAATCTTTTGAGTACTCGGAAAACAAAATTATAATTTATTTTTTAAAACACAAGGCCTGCCACTGGTCTGATAAAAAAATATGTGTGCATGTATTGTGTCTATATGCCAACAGTGCTCAACAATGCCTAATATATCATAACAAATCTTAATCGCTAAATTTCCCAATATATATTTAGTCTTTTTTTTTTTTTGTATTTAGACGTTTTTTTTCTACTAAATTGTCTTTTTATCATGTACTCGAGTTGGACACATTTTAGATTAATATTTTACAAGATTTACATAATTAACAACCTTTTGCAGATCTCGTCATCCACAGTGCATGTTGAAGAAAACACTATCTGGCCCAGATAAGTTAGTGCACCTGAATAAGTTGTGAATGTGTATGTGTATTTCAAATGTCGAACAGGCATTTACATTGTGCACCTTTCTGTGTGCCTGTGTGCTTCTCTTCAGAATATTGGGAAGAAGATGTCGTGCCAACAGTTCATCAGTAATCTGGACGGCCTTAATGATGGCAAAGACTTCCCTAAAGACGTATTAAAGGTACAGTAGTGTAATCAATGCTAAGAGGATATTTATGACCATACTGTACGTCGGCTCCTCCTCCTGCTTATGCAATCTTTGGTCTGGTTCCAAACCTGTCATTAGCCTGCTCCAGGTGCATCTGAACCAAAATAGTCATGTTTGTCTTTTTTTCCACTTCCTGTTTAGGTGCTGTATAATTCTATAAAGAACGAGAAGCTGGAATGGGCGATGTGAGTATCTGTTACCTTATTTTCTCTCAAAAAGCTGATCTCTTACAATTATGTGTGTATATGTGCTGATATCTGTGTGCGTGTGTGTGCGTGTGTGTGTGTGTGTGTGTGTGTGTGTGTGTGTCTGTGTGTGTGTGTGTGTGTGGGTTTGCGCTTGTGTCTGTTTTTGCAGGGAGGAGGAGGAGTTGAGGAAGAGTCTGTCTGAGCTGGTGGAGGAGCAGTGTGAGGGCGGGGGGAAGCGTGTTGCCAGGGTAACGGACGGCAATAACCCTTTCATCGCCATCCCCATACTGCTCAACGCTGTCACCTACAAACATGGCGTCCTGTCACGCAAGAGCCACGCAGATATGGACGGCAAACGCAGTGAGTTCATGCACACACACGCGCACACACACGCACATACACACTCATGGATCAGTTTCTCTTCTGGGAGACTTTCTAATGCAGGAGTCCTTAACTCAGTTATTGAAATGTAAACAAGCTCATAAATAAAGTTGTTTCTCTCTCTCTCTATCCCCCTAGCCCCACGAGGACGTCGAGGCTGGAAGAAGTTCTATGCGGTTCTAAAGGGGATGATCCTTTATCTACAGAAGGTACCAAATACCCCTCCGTTGCCATAGAAACAGAGTTCTACCACTGCAGTGACAGGCGGATGCAGCAGTGGTAGCAGCTCTACGCCGCTTGTGTGTTTGTGTGTGTGTGTGTGTGTGTGTGTTTGTGTGTGTGTGCGCCTCTAGCCCCCCACTGGAAACACACACTCTCTCTCTCTCTCTCTCGGATCGCTGTGTGTGTCTCCCCCTTTTGGCTGGATGAGTATAATGATGAATACAGTATGGACAGCAACCAAAATATGATTGTGCCTGTCAGTTATAGCATCATACATCAGCGCAACTGTATTGAACATTTTGTATACATTTCTGCCCCAGGATGAGTATAAGCCTGATGCGGACCTGTCGGAGGTGGATCTGAAGAACGCGGTGCGTATTCACCATGCGATGGCCACCCGCGCTACGGACTACAGCAAGAGAGCCAACGTCCTCAAACTCAAGACCTCTGACTGGAGAGTGTTTCTGCTGCAGGCGCCGTAAGTCCTCCACCCCTCTGTCCCTCTGTCCTGGATATCTGTCTGTTTGTCTGTCTGTCTGTCTGTCTGTTTCTCTGTTACTGCACTGACCTCAAAACACTCATAATAATAACAGAATGATTATGAAAGAAGTAACAGGACAGTGTATTATTTTATGGTGACAGTTGTAGCGATCAGATATTAAGCATCAGATTGGGATACACCTTCCCACACATACACATATCTCTCTCTCTGTCTCTGTCTCTGTTTCTGTCTCTGTCTCTCTCTCTGTCTCTCTGTCTGTAGGAGTGAGGAGGAGATGCTCTCGTGGATATTCAGGATTAATCTTGTAGCAGCTCTCTTCTCCGCCCCGGCCTTCCCTGCTGCCATCGGCTCCATGAAGAAGTTCTGCAGACCCCTGCTGCCCTCCTCCTCGACCAGGCTAAACCAGGTACAGACACCCGCACCCACACAGACACACACACACACACACACACATTCAGTACACAGACACAACAGACACACACACACACACACACACACACATACACACATACACTCACTGAACACTTTATTAGGAACACTTGTACACCTTCTCATGGTGGAGCTGGTGTAATGGTGTGGGGAATGTTTTCTTGGCACACTTTGGGCCCGTTAATACCAATCATCGCTAGAATGCCACAGCCTATTTGAGTATTGTTGCTGACCATGTCCACCCCTTCATGGCCACATTTTACTCATCTTCTAATGGCTACTTCCAGCATGATAATGCACCATGTCACAAAGCAAAAGTCATCTCAAACTGGTTTCATGAACATGACAATGATTTCAGTGTTCTTCAGTGGCCTTCCCAGTCACCGGATCTGAATCCAATAGAATACCTTTGGGACGTGGTAGAATGGGAGATTCACAGCTTGAAAGTGCACCTGAAAAATCTGCAGGAATTGCGTGATGCAATCATGTCATCATGGACCACAATCTCAAAGGAATGTTTCCAACATCTTGTGGAATCAATGCCACAAAGAATTGAGGCTGTTTTGAGAGGCCCTACCCAGTATTAGTATAGTGTTCCTAATAAAGTTCTCAGTGAATGCATATTCAGTACATACAGTTCACACACACAGTGCATATAATTACACTCACATCACACATACAGACACACACATATTGCTGCTTGCTGTTTGCCAAGTTCAACGGGTCCTCACCGCAAACCTGTGGTCCATTCGCATGCATTTCATTGGCCGTTGTGGTGGGTGTGTGGCTGACTGTTGTTGTGATTGGTGCAGGAGGGGCAACTGCAGTCTCACGAGAGCAAGCTGAAGCAAATGAGTGTGGAGGTGGAGGAGCACAAGAGGAGCCCGCCCTCGCCCTCTCCCAAGAGCCGAGAGTGGGAAGAGTACCGCCTCAAAGAGCACTACCTCACATATGAGGTAGGAGACACACAGCAGATAGGACGGAGAAGTTGGGCTTTTGGACCACTGGCATGTGTCTGTCTTTATCTTCGAGAGGAAACTTTCTCTCTCGCAGTAACTCTCTTTTTCACCTACTCTGTGAGCCGGTTTCCCAGACACAGATTAAGCCTAGTTCTGGACTAAATTATATTTTCTATTGAATATCTCCATTGAGGATGCATTTTAGTCTAGTATTAAGCTTAATCTGTGTCCGGCCCTGTATGTTTAGGGGTAAGTCCGATATTCCCCTTTTCTCTTTGTGTTATTCTCATATCGTGTACATTATATCTGTTTTGTATCCTCCCTCTGTCCAAATAGAAGAGCACTGTTTATTATGGCACGTTTGTTAAATGTTATAGTCCTGTTAAGTTCCTATTCCCTCTCTCTCACTGGGCAGGAGAGTCGGTACGAGACGTACATCAGCCTCCTGCAGGCCAAAGCGAGGGCGGAGACCGACGACCTGGAGAAGATCGAGGCCAGCGTGATGGGCGGCATGGGGGAGCTGCGAGGCGGGCGTGACGGTTACCTCCGGAAGACCCAGTCCTCGCCCTCCATCAGCCTGGCGCATGGGCTCAACGGGAGGGCCGCTGCCGGACGCACTGCCCCGGGTCAGCGGAGCTGAGGGGAGACCCCACAACCCCCCCAACATCACCCCTACTCCCGTAACTCTCCCCCACCCACACCTGAGAACTGACACCCATATCCAACCCTGTGACCCCCCCCTGATCCCTATTTCATTGCACAGTAAAATTTATAATAATAATTATTACAGTTAAGTATTATTAGTATTGTTTTCTCTTATATTTTCACTGATGGCAATGCTAAGAACACTTACGTCTCTGCCGAATACAAAGAATGAAAGAGGAGGGAGCTGGAGACGGGGCGGAGCTGCACAGAGGAAGTGGAAGTGACCTCATGAAGAAGTGGGATAGAGTGTCAGGCGGTGATGATTTGGGGGTTGGAGGCAGTCTAGTAGCATTTGGCCTTTCTCACCCTATACTGAGCCACTCACAGGCCTATCACTCTGGACCTTACGGGACATCAGCTATCTCAGTGTCTCTCCACAGGCCTACATCTATGGGACTCCTATGATAAAGAACACTCTGAACTATGAACTGTTATAATGATCAACTATCCTTGCTGTGTGTAGCTTATTTATTGATATGTATTTATTTATTGTAGATTTTCTTCCACTCGAAAACCTGAGCTTCAGATGTGATGCTATCAGACTGAGTGAAAGCACTGTGCCATGTTTTTATAATCTCTCAGTTCCCTTGTAGCCCTGGATGAAACCTTTACTGCTGTTTCTCTGAGATGACTCACAGAGATATGGACTGAATATGGAAAGAAAGGACTTAAGTGTCACAAAAGCAAAGAGGTGGGATACAAATATCAGGTCATTGGATTTGATTCAAGTCTCTGCGAGTGTGTGTGTGTGCGCGTCTTTCTGTCTGTAAGGGGACAAGGTTTTCACCAGGACAGTGCGGCTGTGGAGAATCGGTAGGTAACGTGTGATACAAGGTAAAAGATGTCAGGTTGAAGTGGGGATGCTTTGGTGATGTAACAGATGTCGTTTCTCTCTCTCTCTCCCTGTGTTGGGCCTGGGCTCATCTTACCGTTATCATCATCAGATTACTAAAGCAGCAGGACTGCAAAAGCTCAGTAAGCACCAGACGTAGTGAAAGTAGCGGTACAGGACTGAAGAGAAGAAGACAGTAAAATGGTGTAGGAGTCGCCGGTTGAAATTGATCTTCTTTTGAGGAGATAACATGGGTCCCCCTTGGACAGTTTGTTTAAGATGGGGGGAGGGGGGGGGGGCAGGTAATGGTACTGCTGTCCTCTGCAAGACCTCACTCATCCTCCCCATTCCTGATTCAACTGGAGAGGGGATAGCGACCCTTCCTTTTCTCAGCATGAAAGTGGTACGGAATCTTTTGGACATGGACACAGGGATGCTGTGTTTTTATAATCACACAGTGATACAACAGGATCCGAGATCCTTCTATTGACTAGAACTGGAATTTGGAATCAGAACTGCCATTTTATATATTATTAGTAATGGCTTTCGTACTCTTGACGACTCCCCTTGTCACTCTGGCTGTTTGAGTGCTTAACCATTGTTATCCCAATGTTTTAGGGTAGGCACGTGCTGTTGTAATATAGGATTGTGAGATGAATTTTTACTTTGGTCCTGTCTAAAGGAAATCATTCAGTTTGTTCTTGTTTTTTTCTTTATTTAAACAAAAGAAATTAGGCACTTTGTTGTCAAAAATCGAACCTGGAGATGTTTTGTTTCTGTTTTGAATTGATACTGTTTTGACAGGATGACATACCGTGTAAAGGGCATATTTACTGGTTATTAGTCCGTGCTTCATAAAGTCAGCTTTTATACAGACATTGGTGGTGGTGTTTTCAATGATCAATACTGGACAATAGCATCTTAGAAAAGCTAAATATGTAAATATGAGCCAGCCGTGGGAGTTCATCTAATTGTTTTGATGAGAGAAATGCAGACCTGTAGATTAGATAGCTAACGTTGCCAAATGTCCATGCTAAACGTCCATCGTGGTCATTTGGCACGTCTAGCATCCAATTTATAAGGGTTTGATAACGGACCACATTTATAAGGGGTTGATAATGCGGGAAGGTCGCGTACGAGAGATGCCTGCTATCCAAGGCGATGAATTTATTGCACGAAATAAATGCAATCGGCTACCTTGGACAGCGCCGGACGTTTTTGTAGCGCGCATTGATAATCTCTGCGATGTCTCTATCGCTGTCCAAGGAGCTGGCGTTATTCCGTAAATGTCCACCGTGAAATGTCCGTGGAGCTTTTAATAGTCGGCCACCCCAGACGCTGTGAAGATACAAGAACATGAGGAACAACTTTTTTATTGCAATTAGTCATTTTTCAGACGACAAGGCTTTCCAACATTAAAACAACGTACAAAACAGCACACTTTTCTCTTTTTTTGCCATCAACGGAAATTTAATAAGGTAGTGAAAGTACATAAAACAGAAAGTAATGAAGTACAGTAAGATGCAAGTTATGATGATGTCAAATGTAGGATGAACAGTTTTCAAAGCCAAATTAAGCACCATCGTCATATTGTCAGGAAAGGCCATAATTCAGTAAGAAATACTCTAGAATGTGGGAGGAGTTAAATATGATAAAGGAGGGGTGTTATCACAGTTTTCAGACATTTTTACCAACTAAAAAATAACAATATTGGTGTAGCACTACTTTATCATGCAATTTACTTTAGTAAACCTTCTGAAACACAGACAAAATATACTTCAATAAGTAGAAGAACTCGATACATCTGTCCAGCAATAGTCACAAAGCCTGGAAAGTAAATGTATACTCTTTGAATGTGAGATCCCTATCAAAAATAATATGCAGATTTTTTTTCTTAATATATCTAAAGTGCAAGTATTTATCCATTTTATTCAATGCTTTCTGTAAGTATAAAATACAAAGGAAAAAAACAGCAATGTTTTTCCTGTTTATATGTTATATTTTTTCTGAAAGGAGGAGCATCATATATAACAAACCATATATACATACATACATACATACACACACACACACTCACACAAAATATTTTTGAAAGATACAAGATATCTCATATAGGGATGATAACGAGGGTTGGACCATACGGTGACATGGGATATGTTCATTGTGCATTGACCCCTCCCCATTTGACTCTAGATCCAATCCCCACTGTCTCGCCTCTCATCCCTGTCGATAACGGTGGCCTATGTCTGCATACAGTACATGAAGGACTCTGTATTGATAGGTGCAAAAAGAACATAGGTGTTGAGCTATAGTGATGGTCATGAGTTACGGCAGTAGGCCTCACTAGAGATCGTGGTTGGCCTTGCCCACGGACTGATGATCTGAACTTGAAGGGCCTGTGAAAATGTTGCAACAATGGAACATTGAAATCCGATTGGTTTCACTGCAAAACAGATGAATGGGTCTCTAACACCTTAGTAGAATGGAAGGTAAATCTGTTGAGGAATTAGAGAGGGAGAGATAGCACCCCCAAGGGACTGGTAGGGGGTTTATCATGGTCATGCAGCTGTTCAGCTCACGGTAGTCAAAAATACACATTCCCACTGTTAAAGGACAGAACCAAGTAGAAGAAGCACCTCTAATAGGTTAGAAATTCAAAAACCATCACCCACATACACTGAACTAACCATGCCTCACAGTTCAACCACTGCCGATTTTTTTGATTATGAGACAGAAACAACTGGCCACCATTTTGAGTCCCATTGATTACTGTGCAATGTGGACACAACATGGCAAGGTGATCCGCACTGAGCGGTGGCACTAGTTCTGACCCAGCTCTGTGTGTATTTAACAGGCCGCGTTCTACCGCACAGAACCACTCCACTCCCAACCAGAACCGACCCCGAAGGACCTTGTCAAGTGACTAAAAAAAAAAAGAAAAACACTTTTTTTTTTTTTTTTTTTTACATTAAAGAAATGTGTGCGTTTCACAGAGCGAGGCATACAAATGTAAAATGTGAACTGTATGGGGCTCTCTTGGATTTGGCCGTGAGAGAGAGAAAAAATAGTATTGTATTTCCAGTCTTCATGTCTCCCATCTAAAAAGGCCTGAATTCAATCAAACCCACACTGGGTAGAAACAGCATTGCCATTTCGCAACAGAGATGCAGATTTGATTGAATTCTGACCTCAGATGTGCTTAGTGGGGCACAATGTTGCAGTTAAATTGTGGATTTTTGCTTTGTGTAAAGGATCTTATGAAATACTGTACTGAGGCAGTGTTAGGGAATATATTACTCCCCAAAACAGGAGAGGGAGATCAACATGAGCCATAAATGCTAAATGCTAGCCTGGTGGTAGGCTATATTAGCAGGGCCCTACAGTACTTAAGGAACAGGCTTCTTGAGGCCTCTGGCTAACACTCTTGAGGGCCTTTAGCTTAACGTTCACCCAATCCACAGAACTGGCAGAGCTATAGATTGTAAGTAAGTATTGTCTTTAGCTTCAACGTGCCAACCAGCCGGCTGGCAGTAGGGCTATATCTGTTACTTTGTAGTGCGTTAAGCTGATACTGATCTAAGCCAGCCTGTGATTCTCTAAATAAGGCTGATAGTTAACCTAGCTGATTGATTGTTAACCAACGCTTAAAATAAACCCTCAATGTCAATGTTATGATTGAGGTTGACGTGGACTGGACTGGACTGGACCAAGGGAAGGAACAGGTACTGAGAGACAGAACCATCCAGTCTTTCCCCGGGCAGAGTGTACAGAGCTTCATCTTCCGAACAAACTCCTCTGTCATTGTGTCACAGGAAACAGAAAGTAGAATTAGCCTCTTCCTTCTGACTTGGAATAATTGGCCTAGCTAGCAAGTGACTCGAAATACATAGGCTCAAATGAATGATACAGTACGAACCTCCAGAGGGAGAGACTTGTGCCTTTAGACACTGACTTAAAGAGGGAGAGATAAGCTATCTGATTGGTAGGAGGGGGAGGAAGTATGTCACTGTGGTGATTCCATTGGGGGAGAGAGAACACCAGAACTAGCCTCTACACTCACTGAAACACAGTGGGCTACTGGAAATGTGACAGGACATCTCACTAATTTTGACATCTTTTCACTCAAGTGCAGAGAAAGACTTCACATTTCAGTAATAATGCAGAATTCAACCTCATGCTATCGATCACATATATATATATATATATATATTTGTATTTTTTCGTCTATACACATACAATGCCACGATTGGCACGTACAATATTGCACACTACTATAATGAAATATCCTTGCCGTCAACCCGTGAAGGAGGCTGCTCGGACAACAAGCGTGGAGTAACTTTTGAGAAATCAAAGAATGCAAAGTGACAAATTAGACGGGCAAGCCCCAGGATTAGGGACTGTAGCACCATAGAAAGATACTGCCTTGGCCTTTGGCCTACATCCAGGAAACGTCACGCCGGGGCTCTTATAGGGCATCTGTCTCAACTGACTATACGTCCATTTCCAACCTGTCTTATTTTACATGGTGCATGAGGTGTGCGGACCCCCTCCCACATCTCAGATGACTATCCATGCTCACATAAGTGCTGCTACTGCTGTAGAGAGACCATCATCCACTCACCTGTTGAGGGAGGGAGGGAGACCAACTTCGAGAGGCCTCTCGGATTTGGCTTTTTTGGTGTTGGTGTCCAACAACGAATCACCTGGCCATACAGCACTCACAAATTAAAACATACAGCGGTCGAGGTCGTCGACCATGTGAAGCACGTAAACGAGTGGAGTGTATAAGGCACCAGGTTGTTCTGACGTCAGAGAGGATGCGCCTCGCGGCTCAACATGCAGCCACGCGCTGCGTGGTTTTACGCGTCTCGCGCTCCCACCGGTGAACATCTCCTTTTGCATCCCCCCGCCCGCCCGCCCCCCCACCCCCGATAAAGAAAACTCACCCACAGAAAACGTGGGCATCTTATAAGGTCTTAAATACAGCTGATTCACAAAATCATAATTAGTATATCTAAGTTAGCACTTTTTTTTATCTAACCATCGGTCCAAGTTTGAATGGACATGGTGTAAGAGGGTTGATATTCAATAGTAGAGATTAATTTATCTCGTTTATTGAAGCATTAAAAAGTATTAAGACTACACGGCGTGTTGTCATCTTTCCACAATTATAACTATCGATAATGTATGGAATGACAGAAACGCTTTCATCACTACATTTTCGATCGAATTAAACACTACTAATTCCTCAAATGCCTTTTAAAAAGATATGCATTGACAGGTGTTTTAACCTGTGCAATGCGTTCTACAGTACATAGCCTACACTTGAATGGAAAGCGCTTTCGGTTTTTTTCTCTGCGTACCTTATTAATAAACTACATCTGATTTCAGATTTTGGTTTCGTAATGTTCTTATATTCTCTTTGTGCTGATGTCAAATGTTGATTTTACATGAAGACCGTCCGTGTCGTGTAGGCTATGGGCCTACCTCAGATTTTGTATTTGCACTTTGAAAACCTTTTCGAAATAGCTTTGACGTGTGCAAAATCTAGTTTGATAGAGATAAACACTCTGTTCATTGTCATTTAAATCAAGTAGGAAACAGTTCATATCTTACAGTTCAAACAGTTATTGATAGCAGCGGCTTACTGTTAAAATGGTTGGTAAGTGGATGACATCCAGTAAATGAGCGACGAGACGGCAGTCTGTGAAGGTTGTGTGTGGGGTGATTCCCTTGGAATTCTCTCGTTCTATTGTACAGTAAAAGTCTGATTATAAAGTCTGTTGTTATTTATTTATTTATTTTTGCTCAAGCCGGTAATCCGTCAATCATCCTCCCCCTCGTCGCCGTGTTGTTGGCCCTCCGGTAGCAGTTCGGATGCCCGTTTCTCTCTACTCCGCTCCTGGATCTTCCTCATCTCATCCGCATATTTACAGAAGGTGTTTCCGAATTTGGACCACACTTTACACGGAACCGTGATGGAGTTCCGGTACGTCGGTTTAACCTCGCTGACCCGCATGAACACTCCATACTTATTGGAGCCCACGTCGAAGAAAAATCGCTTGTTGTCAACAGTCAAGGAGGTGCCCTCGGGTAGTTCCGCAGGGTCTTCGTCCACTCCGTAATCATCGATGAGTTTGGCCAAAGCGTCGCGGAACTCGACAAGTCCCTGCGCTGGGAGCGCGATGGTCTGGCCTTGTGCGCTTCCCAATCCGGGCCCCCGATTAACGGTCTGACGGATCCTCAGGAACCGCCCCCTCTGGTTCTCTTTCAGATCCATGTAATACTTTCGATTCTCTCGCACCAGAAATTCGCTCTTGAGCGCCCGCCGGGGCTCATCCTGCACCAAGTCTGGGTTGCTCGGGCCCAGCTGGGCGTAATGTTCGATGAAATCCCCGAGATAGTCGCGGAACTCTACTGCCACTGACATAGAGAGAGTGAGGCGGCTCTTATTTCCCCCAGCTCCGACCTCGGCTATCTTTAGGAAGCGGCCTTTCGCGTTCTGCTTCACATCTAGATAGAAGCGCTTGTTCTGAATGTCGACTCGCTTGGAAGCGAGTTCCTCGGTGTCATGCTGTAGTCGAGACGCAGCCCCCATCGCGCCTGGAGGCAGCGAGCCGGAGCCGGGGCCTGTGGTCAGCCCTCCGTGGTCACTGCCACTGTCTCTGTCCGCCATGATGCTGCCTCCCTGCTTACCTTCCACCGTCTCCCTCTGCCTGCTGCAACCTCGACTGCCCGTCAACCACTCTGCCGTTATCGCGAGAGCTACGTATATAGGGAAAGGCAAAAAAAAAAAAAAAAAAATAGGCCGTACTGTAGTTCTGCAGATGGGTGTGTTCAAGACAGTCAAGATTGCGCTTTGGCTGTGCAATGCTGCACAGAATTCTGATTTATATTGCAACTGAATCAAATCTGTTTCCCCTGAAGGAAAGTCTGTATCACAAATGTATATCTCTCAATTCCATGATATTGTACTTCAACGTTCATTGTTCACTGTCAAGACAACACTGCTATGGATACAGACATTGATGTTTTGTATCCAACTATTCACATGACTGTAAGAATAAAACCCCTTTAGTGAAGCCTACTCAAGCACCAGACAGATACGTATATACATGAAGTTACATGACACCTAAATGTATAGGCTATATCGATGCACATTAACATCACTTTCGAATCAGACACAGGGTTATTTGCCAAACCCATTTTGTTTGGTTAAAATGAGATATCAAGAAGTGAAATTATTTTTGAAGATACATTTCTATATTTTATTGATTTGCACACACACGATAACAAATGAAAGACAAAACAAAACAAAAAATAAATGCATTGTGCGGCGGGGGGGGGGGTGTTAGGAAACCCTGTGTCGAGAAGCCTCCATAGACTAATACAAGAAAGTGATTAATTATTATTATTAATTTATATATTAATTATAATTATATGTGGCTAAAATGTAGATTGTGTGACAGGAATTAGTCTCAATAAAAAGAAAATTGGAACTGAATGACAATCGAAGATGAATATTAAGACAGTTGCTCCGTTATTGTTAAATCCTAGTACAGTACAATCTGGGAGGCTGTTAAAAAAACTGACCTCTGTATCATATTGAAAAATGGCCTTATAGAGGAAGAATGAATGAAGGAATGAAAGAATGAAAGAATGAAGAAGCCTATGTTGTGGAAGGAGTTTTGGGGAGAGCATCAACGAATCGGCCTGTCTGATGTCTGAATTTGTACTGTATTTGTGTAGACACTGAACACTGGGAACAGGAGGATTATGAGTTTGAAGAGGTGAAAGATAGGCACCATGAGGCACCCATTGTTGGATAGATCCTCCCCACTGTAAAATGACATCGACATCTTGCCGACGACGTTTCAGCACCATGGACAGCGAACGTCCTCTGACCTCTGAGCAAGGGCGGCGAATTGTTGCCACTGAGCGGGCGAATCTTGTATGAATGAACTGATTGATGGAGGGAAGAAGGGAAGGAGGGAGGGAGGGGACTGTTGGGGGGAGGAGAGGAAATTGTGGCCATCGTAGCAAGCTCTCGTCATTGGTGGGGTATTCAGTCAAGATTTGTTTTATTAATGCAGCCATAGGCTACCCTGTAGCTAAGGAGTATTTTGGCACATGTGCCCCCATTATTTCGAAGATGATAATCGATATTCTCATGTGTTGCCACACGCTGAGTTATTTGGTTCTTTGCTGAAGCCCCACACATTATACATTATCTAGTTGCAGAAATCTCCAACCCTTCGTAAATATCCCCGCTGGCTTTGTATAAGGTTAGGCATAACTTTGGCAACGTTTTCGTTCGTTAACTCTAAGTTCAGCGCTGTGTTTCAGGACATTCATTAAGGTCCCAAACTCACAGGTTGCTATGAATCCTTTGAGAGATTTTCGCAGCGTTAGTCATCACACTAACCGCAGTGTAGCCTACAGTCTCTCTTCCTACTTCATTTCGTGTGAATATCCTTGTGATTCAGTACGCACTCTGGTGTGTGCGTTTGGCTGACCGAAACCTTTCTTAAACCAAACCGTGACCGTATATAAGCCACATGCTGTTCTGGCTCCCGGCGGTTTGGTCAGTGGTCTGGTGGGTATTGGACGCGCGGCTCCGGTCATTAGTGTGTTTGCGCAGGAAGTGGCAGCCGACGCCAGTGGCCGGGCAGGTGATGTTTGCTCACGTAAGCCGCTCGCGTTTGAGGGGTGCAGGGGACGCGGCTAGAGGGAGCGCGCTGTTGCATCGCCTAACCGGGATAACCGGATAACCGCTATCTCTGTCGTCTGCGTTTCCGAAAAGAAATCTGAGTTACATCTCTGAAGGTGGATCAAAGACCGACCTTGTGTGATGTGTGCGTATTAATGCTTTTCTGTGCGCGGAATCTAAAAACCATTTTCCTTAGGCTATAGAAAGGCAATGCGCCCACCCATGCGATGACATTTGTTGGAGAGAGAGGATAGACTATAGAGTCTTTATGCAGAACCTCTGGATTCGAGTAGAGGGTAATTTACGAGTCTTGTTTTGCGTTTCAGGAAAAAAAGGGTTGAAGGAGAATGCAGCAACCACAATTTTAACCATGCAGAACCGGGCCGTTTCCGGTTCTTAGGCTGGTGTGTCCCCATCTGAAACCGTATGGGGAAAGCGGCAGACACAGATGGCATGGACACTTACGCAAGGTCTGCCGCTCTGCCCTGCTATCGGAGCCTATTCGCAGTCTCCCACTTCAACCCCGCTCCGTCATCCGCGCCCCTCAGCCGCCCCAGCACTGCAGCAACGCGCCCATCGACCGCGGAGCCACGGCCGACGGCATGAGGCTTGATCCGGTGCATTTCTCCATGCTGGTCATCGGGGTCTCCTTCGCCTGTTACGCCCCGAGTCTCAATTCCCTCCAGGACCAGGCGTACCGATCCGCCGTGGTCATCGAGGGCGAGGTGCGCTCGTCACCGGAAAACGTCTCCCGGGAGCCGTACAGTGTGAATGTCAAAGTGCTGGACGTGTGGCCCGTGAACAGCGGCGGGCTCGAGCGGGAGCAGTTCGTGACCGTCGGAGACTTTGGTTCCGAGGCCCCGTGCACTAACGTGGAGAAGGACCACAGATACATATTTTTCATGGACCCAACGGCAGAGCCGTTAGTATTCAAAGCATCGTTTGCTCCGCTGGACGCCAGCGGAACGGACCTAAAGAAGGATGTGGAGAGCGTGTTGTGCGAGGACTGCGGTAAGTTTAGGCTTTTATTGCCCGCTTTAGGGCCGCACGCTAATGCTTTGGTGATGTAGTCTCCCTGTGAGTGCTTATCGGTTATGATCGACAGGGTTCAATCCCCCATGCCCCTGTCACAAGATGATGCGTTTTTCCCATGGAAATAATGGATGTGTGCATGTGGATGTGTGCGGCTAAAGACGGTAGTACAGTAGCCTATAGGTAAATGTGAGACACATATAGAATATTCTGAAATGCATATCAAATTGGTTTGACAAGCATGGTGGTCAGTTGATATGAATATTGATATATACACGTGTGCATGTTTGTTAAGATATTGAAATATTCAT
>NC_139669.1:9936590-9986306 GCF_951799395.1 Argentina silus
AGAGCTCCAGAGGGGCAAAGACCTCAAAATCAAGACTAACAAGTGAGTCTCTGAGTGCTACTACTCATCTCAAGCATCAGACACTTTAAAAACAACAAGATGTCTCAAATATAAGGACAGTTGTTTATCAAGAACCATTCACCATTCACCATTCAACATTCACGTCGTAAACAAACAAGTCCAAAATCTCTCAATACAATATGAAGTTCTCTACCTCCTTCCCTCCTCTTTCTTTCTCCCTCTCTCTCTCTCTCTATATATATATATATATATATCTTTCCATCCTTCTTCCTCTATCTGTCCTTCTGTATTTTTCTTTTCCATCTTTCTCTCTCTTTCTCTCTCTCTCTCCCCCTCTGTTTCTCTCTCTCTTGAAGGAAAAACTCCAAGGTCCAGATCAGCCGAGTCAGGCTGGAGGATTCTGGGAACTACACATGTGTGGTTGAGAACACATTGGGCCAGGAGAACTCTACGAGCAGTATCAGTGTGCAGAGCCGTGAGTCCATCATCACCAGTAGGACAGTCTATGGGTGCTCAATTCTAAATCAGCCCCTAGACCCTACCCCCTACCTACTACCTCCTAGACCCTACCCCCTACCTACTACTTCCTAGACCCTACCCTGTAGCTACTTTTCCTTAGACCCTACCCCCTAGCTACTACCTCCTAGGCCATACCCCCTAGCTACTTCCTCCTAGACCCTACCCCCTAGACCCTACCCCCTAGCTACTACCTCCTAGACCATACCCTCTAGCTACTACCTCCTAGACCCTACCCCCTAGACCCTACCCCCTAGACCCTATCCCCTAGACCTACCCCCTAGCTACTACCTCCTAGACCCTACCCCCTAGCTACGTCCTCCTAGACCCTACCCCCTAGCTACTACCTCCTAGACCCTACCACCTAGCTACTACCCCCTAACCACGTATGCAAATCTAAACAGATTGGATATAGGCAATATGAAAACATTTGTATCCATCTTTCCTATCAGTAATGAAGTTGTAAGTTGGAGCGATTACTATCTTGCTTTCACTCAACCAATCCTTTCCTTTACACAGGAGTGGCTGCGGGGTAGGAGCTATTGGCTAGGGGCCCATTTTGAATCCACCGTATGTCTCAATGGTCTTATAGTCACTCCCTCTTTTACATAGTGACCACCACTCTCTCTCTCTCTCTCCCTCTCTTCCATAGTGACCTCTCCTCTCTCCCTCGCTTCCTTAGTGACCACCACTCTGTCTCCGGGGTCGAGCCACGCGCGGCGCTGCAACGAGACAGAGAAGGCGTACTGCGTCAACGGTGGCGACTGTTACTTCATACACGGTATAAACCAGCTCTCATGCAAGTAAGTGAGTGGCCTCTCCCTCCTGCTCTCCCCCTGTGCGGCTTCAGTGTTGCTGTGTGTTTACCCTGTGTTCTACACTGTTCAACCTCGACTGCCCAGTAAAACCCCTTTCCATGCCTCAGACTGTGGTGTCATCATGTAACCCTGTTGTTGAGTATTTGGTTTGACAATAGAACGCCTGATGTCAATGACCTTTGAACTTCAGTGATTCAGTGTAACTATGTTCTTGATGAAAGTCCTCTCACCTCTCTTTTCGTCGTCCCCTCTACTTACACTTCTATCCATCCCCCTATATCTCTAGTCTGTCCGCTTCTTGTTATCCGAATGTCTTTATCTCTTTCCTCTTCTCTTTCTCCCTCTCCTTCTCTCTCCTGCTCTCTCTGACATATCTGCAGCTCCTTCTCAGGGGATGTTGTGATTCTCTCGTTTGGATCATTTGTTACAAACAGAGAAAGGATGTGACTGTCGCTAGAATCGCTGCATGCTGGACAATGGATGACTTTGAATTCCCCACGATGTGTTTGAGAAGGTGGAATGTACACGTGTTTAGGCCCCCCCCCCCGCAGACAAGATAAAAGATTAGTGTGTTTTCTCACCAACCTACATGACTATAACAATCATACATGACTATAACAATCATACATGACTATAACAATCATACATGACTATAACAGTCTTACATGACTATAACAATCTTACATGACTATAACAAGCAGCATAGCTTAAGCTAGGCCAATGTGGCAAAGCGAGCGCTGCACACAATGGTCAAGGAACCCACCTTTCCTAACTCCCATGTTAGCGGCCCATATTTGAGCCAGCTTCTGAGCAAGCGCATTGATTGGTTCTCACATACTTTGTATTTGCAAACCCGCTCCTTTCATTGGAGTGAAAAGTGATGGGCCGGTTTTTAAAACAAATATACATCATGGTTCGTTCAATTAAAAAAGATACAAGATAAAAGATACAGGGGTTACACCAATCAGCGTAGGGCACAGACCCTTCATTATCAACTCACCGTGCCGACAACGTCACAGGGCCTCCCTAGACTCTGAAGTCAGATCATGTCAGTACTACGGACTTTGAGTCACGCTTTAGCAAGATATATAACAAAACGATCTTGCAAAAATATCTAAAGTCTACTATCTACTATCTATAAAATCACCCAAACTTCTAGAATTGTTGCAGGGCTGCTGAGTTTGCTGGTACTGTGAGGGCAAAGAGCTTTTCACCCAGGTGAATAACAAGCATCACAGACAATCCAGACACAGTCTCGAGCCATCCGTACCAGACAATGCAAATGCAAATCTCCTGGGGACGGTCTTCTACAGACAGAGACTGTCCCAACAAATCACGAGTTAGGGTAGGGGTGGGGTTTAGAATGGCATGGAGGAATCAGAGGAGGAGGCTCAGGAATAACGACAGCCAAATTTCATGCACGTGCACGTCCCTCCCAATTGCTGAGCAGGCGCTTATCGAGGAGCATATGTCATTTGTGGGAGGCAACACGTCAGAGACCAGTCCCGGTACAACACCCCTATTGATGCCTTGTTCCCACATCTGACTGAGACAGACATGCGAATAAAAGATGAGCAGGACGACCCTCTGGGCTCGTGTGGGGAGCTGGCTGACACCTTCTCCTATTACTGAACGCTCTGTCAGACTGTGGGAGACCGGTGTCAGCCAGTCCAGGGTGGTGTATCCTGTCATGTCGCTGGTGAATTAGGGGTTTTAGGAGACATACTGTATACTGTCTCCTGTTCTTTATTCAAGTCGAAGACTTTTGTGCCGGGGGACGTTCTGAGTTATGCTGAGTCGTCTTTCTATTGTCTATTGTCTCTTTGGAGCATGTGGCTCAGGTCTGCACTGAATGGTTAGAATTGACCCATTGCCAGGCTATTGTACTGTATAGCATGCTAGGCTAAAGAATAGCAGCATTCAACCCCTTAGGAGATATTGGATAGACAGAACAAACAAGAGAATGAGACGGAGGGAGGGATGACCACTTGTGTAGAAGACGGTTGCTGTTCTTCCTCCCTCAGCTGGATCTCAGGGCCAAAAGAGAGAGGGGGGGACAGAGTGAAATAGAGAGGGAGAGGGAGAGGGGGGGGGGGGGAGAGAAGGGCTCTGTTGGCATGGGCCTGCTGCCTCTAGTCTCTCCCATCCACTCCCTTCCTCTCTCCCTCTATCTCTCTCTTTCTCTCTCTCTCTCTCTCTCTCTCTCTCTCTCTCTCTCTCTCTCTCTCTGCTCTCGCTCTATTTATAACTCCATGGGAAATTGCTGAGTAGGCTCTTCCGAAGGGAGGGGTTTTTGCTTTAATTGATTCAAAATGCACAGTGAAGTTGTCTCTTTGGTTTGAGAGTGAAAAAAGATATCTGTACAGTTTCATGCACGATCTGACTACGCTGACCCTCAAAGATTGAGCTAAAAGTTGTTTTAGAACGTCAGTTCATTTAGAGGTTTTAGAGTGCATTATGCTGCCTGGATATCGAAAACCACATTTTCATTGTTGTTCAGTATTTATAGTGGTATTGACGCTGTAGTTATTACTGACGTAGTGTAGTTATTACTATGTAGTTACAATGTGGATATGAAGGATATGAACGTCTTGCAGTGCTGTGGGTTGACCCTACTGTGTTCCCCACATCATCCACCCTCCCTCTCATAGGTGTATCTCAAGATTTCTCAGCTAAGGGTACTTGTCGGCTAAAGCCTTTGAGGTTATTATTACCGGTATTCATGCCCAAGCTGTACTAGCACATTGGTGGAAATTAACCCGGCAAAGAGTTTAGTCTGGGGGTGGAGTCGGGGGTTGTTTCTTTTGATGCTTGTAGCTCCTCCTCCTCCTCCTCCTCCCGCAGGTCATCCCCCAGCTGTCACATGGCCTGCTGACTGCGACAAGGTCATAGTGATGATGTCACAGCGATGATGTCACAGCATCGGTGTCATCTATCTCTCTGTGCCTCTGTCACATACTGTAGGTTGTGCTCTGTTTCTAATTCCATGTTCTCTCTGCTCTCTTGTGTCTCTCCCTCCCCCCTCCCTCCTTCCCTCCCTCCCTACCTCCCTCCCTCTCTTTTCTTTCTCTCCCCCTCCCCTTATATGCACCCTCCTATCCTTCCTCCCCTGTTCTTTCCCCTCTATCCTTCCCTCCTCCCCCCTCCCTCGTTCCCTCCCATCCTCCCTCCCTCCTTACCTTCCTCCCTCCCTCCCTGCTTCCCTCCATCCTCTCTCCCTTCTCCCTCCCTCCTTCCCTTCCACCCTCCCTCCCTCACCCCTCCTTTCCCTCCCTCCCTCCCTCCCTCCTTCCCTTCTTCCCTCCCTCCCTCCCTCCCTCCCTCTGTGGCTTGTTTCCCCCCCATCAGGTGTCCAAATGACTATACAGGTGATCGCTGTCAAAACTCCGTCATGGCCGGTTTCTACAGTATGTTCATCTCCTCCCGTCTGTCTCCTCATTGGGACACTGCATGCCGTGCCGGAGGGGGACCTGTGTGTGTGTGTGTGTGTGTGCGTGTGTGTGTGTGTGTGTGTGCGCGTATGCGTGCGTGTGTGTGTGCGTGTGCGCGCATGTGGGTGTGTTGGTGCGCGCGCATGCGTGTGTGTTTCTGTGTGCATGCATGCCTATGTGTCCATCCCTTACTGTGTCCATCCCTTACTGTCACCCTCCTATGTCACACTCGTCTCCTGTCCCTGGAGCAGGCCTTGCATAGAGGGACTGAACCAGTAGACGTCTCCCCCCCTGTTAACAGACAGAGGTGCATGTAGAGAAACAGAGAAAAGAGTTCATAACACATAGATTTGTATGCATGCCCCCCCTAATCCTATGCTATAGACAGTATGCTGTAGAAAATGTGTCCCAACATCAGTATAGGGTGCAGCTGATGTATGAAGCTTGGTCGGCTTGATGCAACGTTTGATGCCAGGACATGAGCAATCCGACGAGGCGCAGAGTGCCTCTAATTCCGCCGAATACCGCGTTATTATTTTGATAATCCATTTTCATAATGTTTCTTCTGGACACCAGATCCGATATGTTATAATCATGTTATAATCATGAACTGCTTAGTTTGGTTTGCCCCATTAGTGTCCTGTTCACCATGCTTAGATAGCCTGTGTCTGTATGAATGTTTTGTTTTTTTGTGACGCAAACAATAGGGCCTATTGAGCTGGTTCGATCAAAAGCAGGCCCCTGATGATTCGTCACAGCCAACATTTCTAATTGGATAAGATTAGACTGTAGCCAATGGAAACCTTAAAGCACAATATGGCCATAGATACAGTTGGTTACGCCTACTTGTAACCTGTATGAAAATATCAGTGAAGGACTTTTCACACCCTGGTGGCCAGCCCAGCATGGTTGGGCTCTGTAGTGTGAATCAGGCTTGATAGAACGTGTCACTGTAAGGCCCCCCTTTCTCTATTACAAGTGAAGGTGAGCAGTAATGACTTACAGGATAGGGAGCCCAGTGATCATATTTGATCTAAATTTCAGACGAGAGATGTTAGATACTAGATAGAACGATAGAAGTTGATAGTGTGACAGTGATTTAATTAGATCCAAAATCGACGCAATTAGAAATGGTCGTTTATCTGTCGACCCACAAAGCCGCTCCCATTTCTGTGCCAACCCCATCAACGATACTGTGTTTTTATGTTGGAAAGTAACACACTGCTTTTTTATCTTTTCTTTTTTTTCTTTCTTTTTTTTCTTTTTTTTTTCTTCTTTTGTCCAAAAATCGTTTATCCCAGAAATGAGGTCTAGTAAATATGGCAGTAAGTGAAGTGGCTGTCTTTGTCTTTGTCTCTTGTCTCTGCATGCCTCCCTGCCTGCCTCCCCTCTCTCTCTTTCTTGTTAATTTCTCTCTTTTCTTTTTTTTTCTTTTCGTTTCTGGGGGTCACAGAGCTGCGGCTGTCTGCGTTGTCTGTCTGTTACTGGACGTGACACTTGCCCATCACGATGATGTCATCTATAGAGAGATTTCCATATTAGTACTATCTAACTAACATGATATGGTTCAGTATAATGTTCCAATGTGAACGATCACTATCTGAAACCTGTTTTTCCCTTTCTTTTCATTGTGTCAACTTTCTGCGTTGGCAGAGCATCTTGGAATTGAATTTATGGGTATGAAACTATTATTCATTTTGATGTATTACGTTTTTTAAGGTTGCCAAGATCCTCTCACAGTCACACATTATTATGCCATCTCCTTAATATCAATAACTCAATCTTTTGATCTGTCACTTGCCCACTAACCTGGTCCAAAGACATATACTCCTTCTGCATGCATTCTAGCCTCTTCTCTTCGCCACAAAAGCGATATCTTTGAACACACAGCACTCAGCACTGCTATTATATATAGAGAGGGAGCAAAGCAAAATAAACGCAGATGAGAGAAAGAAAGACAATTCAGACACGATGTAGGAGTCATTCATTTGGCTGATATTCGTTAGACAGTGACAGTGACACAAACTGGACAGAAACCTCTGCTGTTGAAGCCATGTTAGAATGATTCCATATCGTTTACATACATACATACTGTATCGTGTCATTGTGTAGCCAATTACACTCACCCATAGGAAAAGCTACCATAGGAACAGCCAACCAGCTGTCTTAGGTCTTGCAGACCCTTGATTGGCGGTTCTAAAAGAGGCTCCTGTAAGAGAGATAGTGGCTGAGTGCTGGTCGCTCTATTGTAACGGTGAGACACAGCCAGACACTCTCGCCCGTTCCCTATCAGACATCCGTGACACACATACAATGCCAGGCTAAGGCTCTGGAAGACTTGACAGGCCCCTCACTACTCTTTAACACTAATCCCACCCCCATCCCCCTCACCCCCGCCACCCACTCTAACCCCCCCCCCCCCCCCCCCCAGCCCTTAGCCCCAGCCCCCTTCCCCCACTGTCTGGCTGTTTCCCCACCTCCTCCTCCTCCTCGTCCTCCATCCTCTTTTTTGTCCTTTCTTTCGTTCCTTCCTCTCCCCCCATGTTCTGTTTGTTTTTCCCTCTGTCATTGTGCCTTATCTGCTGACAAAGAATGTTCAGCCACAACGAGCTGTCTCATTGGCTTATTTGGACTGGAAAATGCCATCCGAACACCTGCAAGGGAGGTATTCACAAAGCTTTACCATAACAGTCTAGTCACGCTATATACTCCAACGAGAGAAACCTCACTGATAAAACCTTGCTAAAGCAAAATAACAAATTAGCATCTATGTTAAAAGCGATGTTATCTTATGAGGATGGGGTTATACCTGTACATATATATAGAACCTTCATTTAGACGTCTATCAGATGAATTTGGCTAATGGTGAGTCTTATGAATATCCCCAAACCCATTGTGATGTTTATGCTCTTTAAAAAAAGCTTTTTTTCTTATGATTCTCATCTTTTTGATTCCATCATACAGGCATGTTGTTGAGATCCCTAGGACTCCTCTGACATACATCATACATGGACATTGTGATACATTGATTTATGCATGTAGGGAAAGAACTGGAAGGGTACAGATCAACCCAATAGTATAACATGTACACTAAGGTTGATGCCTAGTGTCTTTTGATGCCTAGTGTCTTTCAGCATGATATGGATATGAACAATATAGTAGGCTATTGCCCTGAAACAGTAGCCTGTTTCGTGACTGGCCAATTGTTCATCTAAAACTAAGTGGTACCAACGGTTAGAGTTTGTTTTTGTCAATGTTAAGGACGACTACAATTCTTTCCAGGTAGTAGGAGTGATGGGGTAGTGGGGTTGGTAACTTTGACGAAGCTCAGTTCTAGTATGGCAGAGTATGGGGGGACAGAGGAGGGCTTGAGTTGGTGTGTGGTAGCTTTAAGTGGAGTAGCGCTCATACGTGTGTTTGTGTGTGTCTGTGTATGTGTGTGTGTGTGTGTGTGTGTGTGTGTGTGTGTGTGTGTTGTTTGTTCACAGAGGCAGAGGAGCTGTACCAGCGGCGGGTGCTGACCATCACGGGCATCTGCGTGGCACTGCTGGTAGTGGGCATCGTCTGTGTGGTGGCATACTGCAAAACCAAGTATGTGTGTGTGTGTGTCCGGTGTGTGTGCATGTGCGTGTGTGAGTTTGTGTGCGTGTGTGCATACGTACATGCATGTGAGGGTGTCTGCACATACATTTTTGAAGCCTGACAGCTGATAAACATATCTCGAATTACTATCCAACATAACATTCCTTTTGTGTGTGTGTGTGTGTGTGCATGCGTGTGTACAGGAAGCAGAGGAAGAAGATGAACAGCCATCTGAACCAGAACCAATGTGTGGAGCAGCCCAACCGCATGCTGGCTAATGGGCCCAACCACCCAGGACCTGGCCCAGAGGAAATCCCCATGGTGGACGTGAGTCACTGCAGCAGCCTCACAATAGAGTCGAGAGAGTAGAGGCTGGTGGAGGTAGAAATCGGAGGGCTCATTGTAACAAATTGTAACACACATGTTTGATACCATTCCTCATTCCATTCATTATGCATTAAAATGAGCACATGTAAATCCAGACAGAAAATATAAAGTACAATCGACACTAGACAATACACACCCATAAGCCAATAAGTGTAAAACCACAAAAAGTGCAGTGCCATATTACCATAAAAACACTAATGTGTGTTGTGCCCTATTTGGGGAAAAAGGACCTGCCCTTCAATAAGTCTGTGCACATCCCTGGCTAGGCTATTGAAACATTGCCGTAGTATATTGAACCTTTACTTAGCCAGAGGTAATTTAGAACAAATTCTCGTAACCGGTTATCAATTATCAACACCACAGATCTCTCTCACCCGGCCTGTCTCTCTCTCCTTTACAGTACATATCTAAGAATGTTCCGACCACAGAGTGTGTGGTACGTCATGGAGTCGAAGGAGCAGGCAACTACGCAGGCAGCAGAATGTCCACCAGGTCCCACCACTCCTCCACAGCCTCGCACGCCTCCAGGTATGGTGGTTACACACGCAAACACTCTCACTCACACAGACGCACACGCACACGCATGCACACACAGACACACAAACACACACACACACACACACACACACACACACACACACGCACACTGTATTTACACACAAAAATGAAAAATGTAACATCATATATGGGATTTAGACATTTCACCGAACCCTCTTTATTGCTCCCTCTCTCCCTCTCCCTCTCCCTCAATCCCTTTCTCCCTTTCTGCCTCTCCGTACCTCCTTCTCTCCCTCTTTCCCCCTCTCCCTCCCACCCTCTCTCCCACTCCCCCTCCCTGTAGACACGAAGAGAGAACGTGGAGCATGGAGCGGACGGAGAGCATGAACTCAGACTGCCAGTCGGGGGCTCTGTCCTCGTCAGTGGGCACCAGTAAATGCAGCAGCCCGGCGTGTATGGAGGCACGGGCACGGCGCGCTGCCCACTGGGGCTGCTCTGAGACAGGCCACAGTCTGCAGTACGGAGACTCCTATGACTCTCTGAGAGACTCACCACACAGTGACAGGTACAGTAGGGGGGACATCTCTCTCTCTCTCTCTCTCTCTCTCTCTCTCTCTCTCTCTCTCTCTCTCTCTCTCTCTCTCTCTCTCTCTGTGTCTCTGTCTCTGTCTCTCTCTGTCACTCAGACACACACACACACAGACACACACACATCTTTATGTCTGTAGGGGCTGAGGTTGTATGGGGTATGTACAGACAAGGGTTCAGGGAGACATTAAGCTTGGGTGTCACCTGTTTGGGTGTCACCTGTTTAGCTTACATTACTTGGTTTAAATCTTATCATTATGGTAGCATGATCAAGAGTCACTTATTGGATTACTGCTAATAGGTGACTGGTTCCAAATGTACCTGGTGTAGGTGATTTGGAACCACCCTCTGTGATGAGGTAGGCCTGCTTGCAACTTCTAAGCCCTTGGTATAATGGTTTACTGAATGTCTGTGGCATCCATGCAAGAGGTGCCTGGTTCAATCCCCACCAGGTACACATATACAGATATACACATCTACTGTAAGGAACACAAACAGAACCTGATCAAATGTGGTTTCTCTGTGTGTTTGCTTTTTTGCTTATGTGTGTGTGTGTGTGTGTGTGTGTGTGTGTGTGTGTGTGTGTGTGTGTGTGTGTGTGTGTGCCCACAGGTACGTGTCAGCGTTGACCACGCCAGCCCGCCTGTCTCCAGTGGAGTTCCACTACCCCCCGCTGCCCCCCCAGGTGCCCACCTTCCACATCACCACCCCCAACACGGGCCACGCCCTCTCCCTACCGCCCGCCCCCGCCACTTACCACCGCGAGGATGACCAGCCCCTGCTGCGCTGCCCACAGGTGCCCTCACACTCACGCATGTACTGTATGCACATGCACACTCTCTCTCACATACACACACACACACACACACACACACACACACACACACACTCACTCACTCACTCACTCATGTACTGTATATACACACACACACACACACACACACACACATACACACAAATACACACTCACACATGTACTGTATGCACATACACACACACACACACACACACACACACTCACTCAGCACACTCTCTCTCACATACACACACACACTCACTCACGTACTGTAAGCGCACACACACACACACACACACACACACACACACACACACACACACACACACACACACACACACACACACTCACTCACTCACGTAATGTATGCACACCCATACACACAAATACACACTCACACATGTACTGTATGCACACACACACACACACACACACACACACACACACACTGCAATCTGCTGAGAGACAAAAATACATGGATCCATAGATCTGTCAGACCTCCTTGGTTAGACAGAAAAAAATGAAGGTATAATATTCTGATATGACATAATTTTCAAGTAGCTACTTTGAGATTCTTGAGCTACAACAGACACTTTGCCTCCCTGGATTAACTAACCAAACTCAACTCATCGGCAAGTCCGATCGTTTGGTTGCAAGTGGCCCTAAATATTTTGATGGATTTGATTGATTGACACCCAGGACACTCAAGTCCAGTCAACAGTACTGTGAGGAAGTAGAAAATATGATGAAGCCAGTGGAGGCTGGTGGAGGTAGAAATTGGAGGATGGGCTCATTGTAATGCATGGAATGGAATGAGGAATGGTATCACATGTTTGATACCATTCCTCATTCCAATCCCTCTCAGCAGCTGAGGCTATATGACACAAAGTGGTTGTCAGATATCAGATTTAATTCACAAATTGACAGCTACATGATATAACGTAGGCTATTGCCCTACAACTCCATAAATGAGGACAATTCACCGCAATGAAGTAGGCCAAGGCCAAAGTTATGGGCAACGGAGAACGTGGGTTGATTTTCAATACTGTTTTTATTTCCAATGACTGAGAAAATAAAAATGGAATCGTAAATCATTATCATGATCATCTTGAATTATAATTTGTATTAGATTAAATAGTTGCGAAAATGGATACAGGATTTTCTCCAAATATTATGAAGGGCCCGTTTAGTCTGGTTGAAAAGCAGGTTTAACGTCAGACCTGTTAGAGGATCCACTGGAGGGGGCATGTCGCTGGCAAATGTTTGGGAGCAAAAGGATTATTTAATAAGGAGATGAGCCCCAGGTGTATACTAATTGATGCTCTAGTCGCAAGGGGAATCTTAGTTGCAATTAGGATAATTTATTTCACACCTGTATCTGATTTAACAAGAGACCAGCTTATGGTCATCCTGTTCCGAATTTTGGTTACAATAGACCCTTATTGTAGTGCAATCAGGGTAAACAACAACAATGAAACAACAATAATAACCAGACAACAAATATTCCTACAAGATACATCCTGTCTACATACATACAATATACATCCTGTCTTCCCCTGCAGGATGGACAGCTGTACCGGCAGCCCCGTCGTCCGCGGCGACCCTACCTGGCGGAGAGCACAGGGAGCCTCCCGTCCAGCCCTTACCGTCTCCCTGACGACGAAGCGTACGAGACCACCCAGGAGTACGTCTCCTCCCGCGAGCCAATAAAGAGCCGCCGCCGGCCGCGCCGGAACCGCCTCAACGGACACATCTCCCAGCGTGCAATGGGCCTACGGAACTACAGCTCCCAGAGCTTTAGTCAATCAGAGGAGGAGGAGGAGGAGGATGAGGAAGAGGAGGGTCATGGGGAGAGCACGCCCTTCCTCAGTATGCAGAATATGAACGTAGAGGCATGCCCCGGGTACCGCTCCTCGTCTGGCGCCGACACACGGACTCACCGCGGCCTGAGCCGACCCAGCACGCGCAGCAATGGACAGAGCAGAGGCTCCCAGTCACGCTCCAAACCAGACAACGCACCCCTTTAAGAACCCCTACCCCCCGCCCCACACACACACACACCCCCTATCCCCTCCACCCCAATCCCACCTACAGACAACAGTGGACTAGTGACCTGCACCTAGGAGAAATATTTTTATTTTGTATAACAGACAGATATTCTAAACAAATGAAATATTTATTTTCATTTCAGCAAAAATTGTCTACTAGCTAACAGCAAAGACTTTTTTTATAGGGGAAAAATATTTATATGTAAAGTTTTTGATTTACTGCATTATGAGAGAAAAAAAGAAGAGAATATTACGTGCCAATTTTTTCACGAGTTAGATAATAGAATAATATTGTGGTGCCTTTTGCTGTATGCTGAAGCCGGAGGTCCAGTTGAGTTTTTGTAGCCTTTCTTATACAGACTCCTCATTTTTATAGACCAATCTCCTTCCTTTTACTTTCTTTAATCTTATTTGGGATCTCCCTGTTTGAACTGTGATATGATTCTGTCATCATGCAATATGAATCACTCCTGTGTAAAGGTGTATGTTTACATGAGTAGGATCCACATGTGGTTGTTGTTTCACGGGGACATTTATCACAGGTGCAACAGGATGGTGTCCTGTCCTTGGACAGGAGGTCATGGGCATGGGTTTTGATGAGTCACTCCAACAAACTCACATCAGTCATTCATGTCATCCACTGCCTGTCTTTGTATATTGTTTCCATAGAAACAGAGGATTGCAGTAGTTCAATGGGAAGAGTGATCCAAGGTACCTGTACAGGTGTTCAGGGCGTGTGTGTGTGTGTGTGTGTGTGTGTGTGTGTGTGTGTGTGTGTGTGTGTGTGTGTGCATGTCTGTGTGTAAGTGTGTGTGTGTGTGTGTGTGTGCGTGCGTGCGTGCGTGCGTGCATGTGCGTGTGTGTTTGCGTAAATGCGTGCATGCATGCGTTTGTATGTGCATACTTCATGATGAGTCATAGGTTTGTCACAGAGGAGCCCTGAGAGTCTCCATTTAGCTACGAGAGTGTGGTCTCGTGTTAAACTGACATACTCAACCCACCAATCCTCATGCTGCCAGAAGCTCCATTGCACTGTAAACCTCCTTCCATGAGCAGTCATTGGCCAGGGAGCTGCCAATCCCACCAACTCAACCAATCCAGTCGATCCAGCCTGATATCTGGCCTCCATGGACTGCCCACTCCTGTTCCTATGCCAGCAGCTTCTAGCCGCACTGTGTCTCAGGACTTACGCATCCCATTGAGTAAAAAGACTCCCATCGAACAAGAGCACTCTGCCATGGTCCATAGGCCAGATCCACAGTCCTCCTCCTTGTCTGTCTCATGTGTGAGGATGAATGTGTGAGTTTTAGGAAACTCATGAAACTTGAAAAAAAAAGGTGGGTTTTAGAAATGCCAAAATATGCTGTTACGTGGTTGTGGGTCTCCTGGATGATAGTCTATGACAGAGTGATAAAGACACGGGTTTGTTGTTATGATGATGATGATGATGATGATGATGATGATAGTGATCCTAGTTCATTAGAATGATTGGCATTGGTTTGCTGTGTGTCGACACAGCTTCATTTTTTTAGCAAAGTCTCTCCTATGTTGACTGCAGTGCGCTTGAGTCTGATTGGTTCCTTTTTTTAATCATAGCCAACAGAGGGTATGATGATATATCGATTATTGCATCCTTTTTTGCATTCCTATACCTTTATGAACATAAGTATACCTTTTGCTTGGTCATATTGACTGAATGATCTGATATGTGTCTATCACCGTCTGCCCCCATCCTGAGAATATTATCAGAGGGTATAACATAAAATTATGGCAAATATTACTAATAACAAAACAACCCCTGTCCACTCTGCAATGGGTTTCAGGCACTCCTAAGGATTCACTCCAGAAAATACAGTGAGATTTAAATAGATTGGAGAGCTTCTGGCTCCTCAACCTAAAGGAAAGGATATTGTGTCAAATACATGTCCCAATGAGTTTGTTTCAAATATGAATATCAATTTGCCCTTAAACAGAGGAGCCACAGGAGGTGCATGGATCACTGACATTTTAATAAGTACCTTAAAAAAATGACAACAAACTCCTTTGATAAAATCAGAGGACTCTTGTGATCACTTAGAAATACATAGGTTCTTTTCATGGCCCAAAGTTCTGGCTAGTTTGTCTTAGTATCACTGTATTCAATCTGGGATTTGCAATGTGGAATACTGCAAGTCAGGGTAGTGTGCTTCTAGAGGTAGATAAATTGTAAAATCCCCCTCCCTTGCAACCACTTCTCCCCCCCTTCAGACAGACACACGCGCACACACACACACACACACACACACACACACACACACACACACACACACACACAGACACACACCTCCCACGCACTCACACAAACACACACAGATACACACTTCCCACGGACAAACACACACACACACACACACACACACACACACCCATTGGAACTTCTTCCATGTTTGTGTTTGTCCAGCAGTTGTCCTTTCACCCTCCCCTCCTCCTTTCACCCCCTCCCCCTGCATGTCCTAGTGGTCCAGGTAGTTGGGTGCATGGAAAAAGCAGCAAGCAAATCTTTTTTCACTCGTTGAAAAGTGTCTTCATTTAACATTCAGCAATAAATCCCCTTTTCTCATGTCCATTCTTGGAATATGCTAGAAATTGTTTGCAAGTTTTATCAAACATACTTGTAAAGAAGAAAAATCCAAACCACCTCTTCATATGAAAATAAATCTTTATTCCTACCATTTTGCAATAGTGTTGTCATCTGTTACAAATACTTGGTTGTTGAGTGACTGTGGGTATGAGGATGTAACCTACAGTATACTACCTCATCTCAAATGATTGTGAACATACTTGATGAGCACCAACTGAGTCACAGGCATACATCAGAAGTAGGTTTTGACAATAACTCATTGATGACTGTATGGAATAGAATAGAATAGAATAGATCTTTGGGACTTTGAAGAGGTGAAAACCAGCTAAACAGATTATGCCACTAGGTGGCAATGTTTTCCAGTCTGTTCCATTGACACAAAGTACACTACAGTTGAACATCACATATTTCATCATCTATTGGTGAGTGTTGGGTTTGGTGGGGTGTTGTAAATGAGACCTTGCATGAAAATCCACAATTCTGAATATCTCCTTTCCACTGTATACATGCCACTTCCATTTTAAGACCATATATCTATTCAATGCAAAATAATATCTTTTAAGTGACACACACGATTTTATAGCCAAAAAAGACAAGAAAATCATATGAGCCCCAGAAATCTATATCCTATGCACTGACACGTTTTTCCAGCATACTCAGCTTTGACTCCTGCTACCGTACAGTACAGTTTGTTGGTCTACTAAACAACATACAATTGCCACTGAGCAGGTTGTTTCATCTTAATTGGTGAAATAAATTATTGGTAAATAATATACTGTGTGACTTCTTATGCCAAATAACTCAATCAACAACCTATGACAAGTCTTTGTGCATAAGGGGGTACAGCAGCAGTAGCTACGGCGATCCTAGAATAGATACCCTTCAGAAGTTATGCCTCCTGTAATATCATAAACTAAAGGCTAGATCGCATGCCGTTCTAAAACTATTCTTGGGCTGTTGTTTGAATAAACACCATTGCAGATTGAGTAGTCATCATACTTTTAAACTAGTAAAAGAAAAAAAAAAGCATTGTGACTGCCAATGGCCCCTGGTCCTAGCATAGATTACTTTTTCTTATGATGACTGACAGATGATTCACTTACTTAGACAAATGTATTTGTTGTAAGTTGCTTTCGATAAAGGCGTCTGCTAAATGCCAGAAATGTAATGTAGTGTGAGTAGGAGGACAATTTAGCATGTGTGGATTAGGAGTGGCCTGGTTACAGGTAAAACCAATCATTTCTTATGTATTCTTATGGCAGGGGCTTTTCAATGCAAAGTGCAACCAATCCTATACATTGACATTGACAGATAACTAGAAGCTGACTGGTTTGACTGGTCCAGTGGCAAGTGTAAAGGTCCTGTTTGTCTAGGTTTGAACAGGATATTCTCTGTCTGAATACCTATGCAGCACTTTAATTTAAAACATTTACAAGGAAATTATCAACTCTCAACAATTCTTCAGCTGTGTTTACAACAGCTATATCCCCCTTTAGTATATCATATATAGCCGATGCAGTCGATGTCTCATAGCAAATGGACTGTATAGTGAAGTATTACTAACAAGGTATGAATTCCCTTCATGTTCTGTTGCATTACAAGAATGCCATGTATTGCATCTTTTTTATTATTATAATTAAGGTTCCATTTGATAGGCATGAATTGGTGGGGGGGGCAATGTATTTCTCCCCTGTTAAGTGACTTTCATTATCCACCACTACTGTGCTGATAAGACAGTTATCTATATTTAAGACAAGATAAGGTGTAACTTGGCAAACAGACCCTTTCATGTTTCTTTTTTTGTGCAGGGTTACATTGGCTTTCATTCTGTGAAATTCTATGTAGTATAAGCTATTCTTACCCACACCTCATGGTAAAACATACAGCATCTATTTGCGGGGGATTATCTTATTCCACCGATAAAGGCCATTTCCTCATTTCATTGTGCCTCAATAAAGGGTCATTCCTTCAATCCTGTGTTTTTGGACCTTGTAACTTAAAATAAGGCTTATTATCAATTAAATGTACATGTTACATATCATTGTGTTTTATGGTAAAAGGGGTCTAACTATACAATAAAAATGTTACATTCCTATTCAAAATATGTGCTAGGCATGTCATGGGGGCACAAAAGGCACCAGATTGTAGGAATGACCCAAAATTAAAAAGATGCATTCATGATAATGTATTCAAGAGGAAAACGTTCGTATAAGTAGGGAGTAAAGAATAAAAAAATCGAAATATCGTCTGATAAACTGGACTGTGACCACCATATGCCACCACACCTCTGCTTATCTCATTTAAAGTCATCGGCGGTTGTAAAAGAAAGCATAAATAGCAGTGGGAGTGCTCTACCTGTAAAGCATTCTAGGTAGATTCTTCCCCACCGCGCTGCTCCTTGTCATTCACCCACGCTTGTGGGACAGCGAATTCACGAGGAATGTTGTTGAAGCTGTTGTGCAACTGGACTAATTCATTCGGTTTCGCTAATATATTGGTTGTCTCTGGCACGAGTTGGGAGCGACGTATTCCATGAGCCTTGAGATGAATTTGATATATGACAAGTAGGCCTATTGCTCTTTTGCTCTACAAGCAGCATATGGGAGAAGGTCCCTTTTAATAGGAACATCGAGGTAAGCTTACATTTCTAATCTTGTGATCTTATATTTGATAAAAACATGTACAAATTACTCTTTACATGCATTTCTAATAGTATATATGATATAAACTGTTGCAATGTTAACATTTGTATCGGCCTGTTTTCAATGGCAAGTTTGTGACATACTTGAAATACTTAAATACTGAAAATCATATGATTATTATCATTGCGTTCATTTTGTTGTCATGGTGATGATATCACATACCCTTCTCTTCCTCCCTTTTTTCCTTCCTCTCCTCTCTTTTGTCTTTTCTCAACTTCCCTGTCTTCTTCTACCCATAACTCTCCCATTCCTCTCCCACTAACCCTCACCAAACTTGACTTTAGGGCACTTTTGTTTTGCATTTGAATGTCTCTATTGACACTTACTTATATGCTCTCCTCTTACCCTATTGTATACTCTTCTCTCCTGTAGTTGAATGGCGCAATGTTGGTGTCGGTGGGGTAAGGTGCTCCTGTGCCTGTGTTCCCCCTGTATCCTGCTAGCATTTCTTGTTCTCTATGTCACACTGGTCATGTGCTACAATATGACCTATTCCAGCACGGAGGTCTTACCCACTCACTTCATCGCAGCAGGGGCATCCAGAACGGATGGGCTGGCTCCCCACCCCAACTCCTTCTGGGACCTCAATCCACACAAAGGGGCGGTCTGGAACAAGCTCCAGAGGCTCATCGACCTCCGTTACAACCCCATCTTTATGCCTAAACCCTCCAAAGAGGACAATAACAATAAAACTGTCAATGAATATTCAGGGTCTCAGTCCCTTCTGAGTGCAGGTTTCTCAGAAATTGGGGACATGGAGGCAAGAATGGCTAATTTCTCCAGCCTGCCCCAGCAAATGAGGGACTTTGTGCACTCCATGCACTCCAAGGAGTATCCCATCCTCATTGAGCCCCCCAGGGCAAGGTGCTGGGCTGGGAAAGTGAAGCAGAAGAGAGCCCACCTCCTGCTGCTGGCCATCAAGACCCAGGAGCTGAATTTTGAGAGACGGCAGGCCATTCGTCAGACGTGGGGCCAAGCCAAGTGGGTAACAGGGGTGAGGGGGAGTGGTGGGGACGTCCAAAGGGTCTTCCTCCTGGGGAAGAACCACACAGAGAAAAATGGAGGTTCTGCTGGTTCGGTGGACACGAGTAAGCTGCTGGAGAAGGAGAGTCAGATCTATGGGGACATCCTCCAGTGGGACTTCCACGACTCCTTCTTCAACCTTACTCTGAAGGACGTGCTGTTCTGGGACTGGTTCTCCGACCACTGCCCTGACGCGAGATTCGTTTTTAAAGGGGACGACGACATCCTGGTGCACACCCCAGCCCTGCTGGACTACCTCCGGAAACAGACAACCCTGGCAGGGGGGATCAGGAACCTGGGGGGGTTTGTGGTGGGGGAAGTGATCAATGCTGCCAAGCCCAACAGGGTTGCCACCACCAAGTACTTTGTTCCAGCCAGCTTCTACAAAGGCCTGTACCCTTCATACCTTGGCGGGGGAGGGGTGGTGTACTCGGGCACCCTGGCCAAGCAACTACACCTCATCTCCCGCAGGGTGCACCTGTTCCCCATCGACGACGTCTTCCTGGGCATGTGCCTGCACAGACTCCAAGTGCATCCCATTCACCACCCAGCCTTCCTCACCTTCGATTTCCCCAAAAAGGAAGGGGAGAAGCCATGTGCATACCACACCATTCTCATGGTCCACAAACGGAGCCCTGATCAGATCATCCGGCTGTGGGCAGAGCTGAAAGCCACGCAGGCCCAATGCAGGAACACTACCCTGAGGAAGGAGGAAGTAAAGTGAGGGATAGGGCCCAAGGATTGGGCCTGTGGTCCTCTGTGGCTCAGTTGATAGAGCATGGCGCTAACAACGCTTAGATTGTGGGTTTGATTCCTGCTGGAACCATATATACTGAAATGTATGCACTCACTGCAATGTTGCTTTGGATAAAAGCGTCAGCTAAATGGCATATATAGGATAGAAAGATACCTGTGTTACTTTATGAGCTGCCAATAGGGTGTAAAGGTGTGTAATGGCTAAAATGTCTAAATGGTATCAAAAAACTGTGAATTATTTAAGTAGGCCAGTCAGTACACGTTTTAAAGCAGGATTTGAGTTGTCAAGCTTAACAGATGAAAGAGGAGATGGATTTTTAAATGTATCATAGGAACCCAATGGTCCTCATAGAACCAATGTTAATTCATGCTACTTAAAAAGACTTAAAGTTTTAAAAGCCAAAATAGTATCAAAACTGTGAATGGAAGTTCTTTAAGTGCAGTCAGTCTACATACACTCACTGAGCATTCATTTGGAACACCTGTACACCTTCTTATGGTGGAGGTGGTGTAATGGTGTGGGTAATGTTTAATTAGCACACTTTGAGCTCGTTAATACCAATCAATCATCGCTTGAATGCCACAGCCTATTTGAGTATTGTTGCTGACCATGTGCATCCCTTCATGGCCACAATTTATCCATCTTCTAATGGCTACTTCCAGCATGATAATGCACCATGTCACAATGCAAAAGTCGTCTCAAACTGGTTTCATCAACATGCCAATGAGTTCAGTGTTTTCCAGTGGCCTGTTCAGTCACTGGATCTGAATCCATTAGAACACCTTTGGAATGTGATAGAACAGGAGTTTACAGCTTGAAAGTGCACCTGAAAAATCATCATGAACCAGAATCTCAAGGGAATGTTTTCAACATCTTGTGGAATCAATGCCACGAAGAATTGAGGCTGTTTTGAGAGCAAAGGGAGGCCCTACCCAGTAATAGCATAATGTTCCTAATAAAGTGTTTGGTGAGTGTATGTTACAGTTTAATTGAGGTGACAAGCTTAAAATATGAAAAAGTGGGTACATTTTGAAATGTCACCATTCAGAGCGAATGGCCATAGGAATGAATAGATAAAAAGTATAAATGGTATGGAAACAAAAATGGTTAGAGTTGCATAAATCTGGGCATTAAACATTTATTTGAAGTTAATAGGTTAAGCGGTTTAGACTGTGCATGCAGCGGTATAAGCATGAATCAGATTTCATGCAAATTTGAGCAGCCTAAAGCTCTACAAGTGTAAATAGTATTAAACATCTGAATGTAAGTTATTTAAGTGGATCAGTCTACACAGATAGATACAGTGCCCTGTGTAAGTAATTGGACAGTGAAGCATTTTTTCTTCTTTTCAAAAGTTCAAATCCATTGGATTCAAATGGAAAGTTCTTGATTGGCCAAGTCAATCTTCAGATTTAAATCCAATTGAACATGCATCCGATTTCCTGATAGGATTGAAGATGGCTGCAGTAAATGGTGAAACCAATATGTACACAAATACCATCAAATAAAAGCAGAGAATATTTCAACCTTTTTGTCAACACCAACCGGTGCAATTGCATAATTGTTTGATTTCTAATCCAACATTTTGGAGTATAGAGCCAAACAAAGAAAAATGCTTCACTGTCCCATTACTTACACAGGGCACTGTATGTGCCATATCAGAAACTGAACACTCACAAAGCCATATATACAATTTTAAGTCAGATACAGATGTGTTTATTTATACAAATGAATTACACAATTACATGTACAGAATTTATATTTATTCTTCAGTCAGGAATGTCATGGCTACTTTTCCTCCAATTCCACCAGCACAGGCAAGAAAGAGCAGGCTCCCATTTCTCGAGGATAGATGTGGTGGTATAAGTGGCCTATAGTGTATATGCCACATTATTTACACAAAATGTATTCAGTGGCAGAATAGCTGTCCTCTGGATGCTAAATGATTACAACAATCAATCTCAATATTAAAATGTTAATTGTTTGACTGGATTTAATGGGTCGGTGCTCATTAAATCGAACACCAATTCCACACACTGTACATTCTTGAGCAGCATCAAGTCAAATCTCTGGCGTCAATGTTTGTCCAAGGAAGTGTCTTGTGACTTCAACAACATTTTCACTACAAGCCCTTCTCCGCTTTATCCTCTTTGTCCTCTTCGTCCTCAGTTTCTTCTTCGCTCTCGCTGTAGTGGTAGTTGCACCGGTTGGTGTTGACGAAAAGGTCACTCTCGTCGTCCTCAGAGTCACTAGAGTGGTCGCTCCCCTCCTCGTCCTTGTTCTCCCTCCTCTCCACGGGCTGTTGTCCGTCTCTCCTCTCCTCCAACGAGGGCTCTTCTGTGAATCCCTCTGGCCTGTCAGAAGACAAACCACATCAAAATGGACATTAGGATTTCAGAAAGATTTCTAAAGATTTTAGAAGCCATTTAGAATAGGGCAGCAAATACATAGGGGAGTTAGTCTGATGCAGTACTTCTAATCAGTAACACTGGGTATTGCCATTCAAAAATGTATTGTCTGCTGATGTTTACAATATGTGATGGTGTGTTTGGAAATGGAGTATCATTATGATGAGAGAGGTAGCCCGAACACTCACCACAGCTCAAGCTTCTGCAGATTCTGGATGTTATCCCTGTACAGTATGAAGCTGATCTCTCCCCTCACCTTCTCCCCCTCCTCAATAGGGTCCACAATCACATAGTCACCTACGAGAGAGACGCAATGTTTCAATAATCATGCAGCAGTTCAACACATTTCTACAAGGGCATTGTATTTTTCAGATACTTAAATTTCAATGTACAATGCAGGTGCTTAGTGTGCCTAAGGGATAGATACTAAAGCATATGCAAATATGCACAAGAATACACCTGTGACATTGCCAAACTAGTTCTGCAAGAGTACTGAAAAGGCCATCATGCGTTAATCAACGTCTTGTAGGTATGCATTTACTCTTGTAGGCCACAATGTGACAACAGCATACCTCTCTTGATCCAGATATTCTTGCGGAATTTGGGGGGCATGCTCACAAGGAAGTTCTCCCCCTGGGCTGTAACTGCCTCATGTAGGTTATTTCCACGACTACCAAGGACCTAAGAAGGGGATAGAGATGGGTGTATGAATTTAGGAATTCAAAGCTGGCTGGCTAGTTTTAGGCAGGCGGCCAGACACAGTAATTGAGGGAGAACCAGAACATTTCATCATGTCATTCTGTCAAGCTAATGAGTTACTCTGTTGACTTTTGTCATTGTCATGGATACAGTTAGCTCCAGTACAATACTGGCATAACACTCACCCTGACAATCTGTTGATTTGCTGTAGGTGTGACATAGTCACCCAGAACCTCCTTCACAACGTGCTTACGTTTGGTCGCCTGCGACATTGTTGAAATTGTGCTTTAGTTGTAGTCGCCAGCTGATGAAAGAAGTATACAGGTTATACAGGCGTCGCATATTCCTCACTGATCTTCCCACTGCTGTCAGGACTGCAGAGTCACTACGTATCTTCCGCCGTAGACTGAAGACCCATCTCTTCAGGCTCCATCTTGACTGTCCCTCCTAAAGACCTCTTCATCCCCACTACTTTTTAAAAAAGTAATCCTTCCTTCTTCTACCATTGTGACTGCCAATGGCCCCTGGTCCTAGCATAGATTTGTTTTCCTTATGATGACTGATGTATAGATGATTCATTTACTTTAGACAAATGTACTTCGTCGCTTTGGATAAAGGCGTCTGCTAAATGTCTAAAATGTAAATGAAATGTCATTTGACTGCGTGCATGCTTCAGGACATGTAGCCAGTTAGCTAACTAGCTCTGGGGCTAACTTACATCGACCATAGCCCCTGCAGCTCTCATACACAGCAAGTATTTGCTGTTAGGTTAACAAATGAGAGCAACATAAATCGGACCATATCAAACGACGGAACATGCTAGCAAGATATTGCTATACATCTGTAGCTGTATTAGCTAGCTTGCTTGCTAGGTGGGTTTGTACAGCTCGCAACCGCTGGCTAACTTTATTAAACAGCTAGAAATAGACGCTTGCTACATACCTTGAATATCAGAACTGAGATGTGTCTCTTTAAAGTTGACCTAATATTCTGACGTGTAAAATATCATGTAAACTTTTGGAAAAGCAGGATGATAAACTGTTTTCAGCAGCCAAGGAACGCATGTGCTTCCTTCCCTTTTTGGAAGCCTGACGTAATGACTCCAGTAGCATTTTGGGAGGTGTAGTGCTTAGGTCTTAATTCTGAGCTGTGTTCAAGAACGAGGGCATCTCTTAATTTGAAATTGTATTGACCTAATTAAACAAACACATTTTACTGCTGTGAATAGATACCGTGTTCTCTCAAATGAGCCAAAATATAGGGGCGGTTTCCCAGACACAGATTAAGACAAAACCTAATCCTAGACTAAATTGCACTGGACTAACTAAAATTGCTAAAATTTGCGTTTCATTTACATTTACATTCATGGCATTTAGCAGACGCCTTTATCCAAAGCGACTTATAACAAATACATTTGTTTAAGTAAGTGAATCATCTATCCATCAGTCATCATAAGATAAAGTAATCAATGCTCAGACCAGGGGCCATAGGCAGTCACAATGCTAGAAGAAGGAAAATGTACTTCTTTTTTTCTCTTTTTTTTTTTAACAGGAGAGAAACTTGTACAGGGGGGTAGTGAGGGTGAAGAGGTCTTTAGGAGGGACCGTTAAGATGTAGCCTGAAGAGATGGGTCTTCAATCTACAGACAGTTTAAAATAGTCAAAGAATTTCACGAATTAGGGTTTAATAAATCTGATTTCCAGAATAAAAATATCAGCTAATCCAGAAGTAAGTGAAGTCTTAAATTAGACTTTGACGGAGGTAGGTTTAATTTAAGATTAGTGCAGTTAGTCAATGACAATGTTGGGAAATTGGGGGCACCACAGAGGGCACCCATTGTAGACATGCAATCTATAGTCTAGGATTAAGAGGCTTCACCTGCTTCTTCATTGTGTTGAATTCATGGAAACTGTAGGTTTCAATTACTTGGCTTCTGTTGCAGAACCATGCCGATTTTTCTCAATAATATAATGTTTTACATTCAGTTAGCGTTGAGTTTTTTTAATTTCAAATTAAATAACAATTTGTTTTGTTTTCATCTCCCACGTTGTTCGGCATACTCCTGATTTAATGTAAGATCTAATTGTGAGACGGTGTCATGTGACAGGTTGTTCCAGTGCTCTCCACAAGGCAAACAATAGCAATTTGTGTTCCATCCCATGTTTTTGAAGCAACCTCACACAGAACATGATTTATCCTTACTTATTTTAGTCAGGGATTCCATATTCCAGAACTAAGTAATCAGAAATCAATTGTTTTACTCTGGATTAATTTAAGTAGAATTAGGCCTATCCTGATTTATATTAAACTCTGTCTGGGAAAGTGCCCCATAGAGTATTAACATAATAACACAATAATAACACAATAAAGGATAAGAGATTTTATTCAACCTTAGTTTGTCTTACACAGCATTATGTAACAGTTAACACACAACTTCAGCCAATGCATCATCCTCTTTTCATTCCCGAAACCATGCAAACCTATTCGTTGTAACCTGTACAAAGTTTTCAATTGTAAAGTAGTGATCCAGGGATTGACGTTACATGGTATTGCACAAAATAATATTACAACACAGGGAACTAGCAAAAGTACACAGGCATTACATACTGTAGTTAAGAGCACTGTAGAGCATCAGCACAGAATGGTCACATTCAGGGAAACAGACCAATAACGGAATAAAATGACTGCAGTTTAAAAACATCCCATTAGTAGGCTAAGTTATAGTACTATAACGATAGATGATTGAAATAACCCGGAAACACAGCAATTAAAATATCCTTAAGGATTATTAGATAGCCTCAAATACTGTATAATAATGTAAAACCTATATTCAAATCACAATAAAAGATCGGCAATATCATAAATATCATAAACTATAGTTTACTAGGAGCTGGTTTGTTTAGGTAAAGATGAGATGTGAGGTATGAACAAATACTGCTACCCTTAATAGAGTATAGAATCAGCAGGACTTCGCCCCCCCGTACCTGACCCCTTACTACACACTTTGGGTGTGGGTAGTTTGTGCGGTAGAGTCATGTTGGTGGAGTAGCTTTGCTTCACTTCAAAGAGATTGGCATGAGTACTATGCCCAAATATTATTCAGATCACATGAAACTCAGAGGAGGAACACATCTGACTAGAGGTTAGTCGTGTGTGTGTGTGTGTGTGTGTGTGTGTGTGTGTGTGTGTGTGTGTGTGTGTGTGTGTGTGTGTGTGTGTGTGTGTGTGTGTGTGTGTGTGTGTGTGTGTGTGTGTGTGTGTGTGCGTGCCGTCATCTAGTTGACCACGGCAGATGAGCACATCTTGTTGATCCCGCAGAGTTTTGATCCTCTGTACAAGTTATAATAACCCTGGAGGACACACAAAACAAGTTGTTCAAGTCAACAAACCAAACATGTCACAACATTTGTTTGCACATTGAGATGACATGATGTTTGTGTATTCAATCCATAAAAAACACCTAGTCATATAGGCCTTTTCTCAATTGTTTAGAAAATATATTTCTCACGTCCTCTCCTCTGTCCTCCTCTCACTTCCTTTAGAGGATTTAGAGGAGAATATCTAAGGAAGGGGTTCCCAAACATTTTTGTCTCGCAAACCCCAAATTGACATAAATAATTTCCTGTGACCCCAACACATAATAATGATGTACAAGTGTATTCTAATCACCTAAAAGATGCTCTAATTGGTTGGATTTGAACCCCCAAAACACATGTGGACCCTAAATGAGTGTAGCAATTGAGAAAGGGCCAGAGGCTTTTCTCACCTGTTCCCCATAATCCTCTCCCCAGCTGTTCTTGATGGCCCAGAATGGGATCCCTCTACCTGCAGAAAGAGGAACAGACAGAGGGACAATGATTACTCATCGTACGTACATGCTGACTCATTACAGATGTTAGGTCGAACACCAAAACAAGAGCATACCGTCACCAAGAGCGAGACAAGATGCGGTGACACAAACATTAATCTGATGACAAAATAGGCTATATTTCATAAAGGGAAGCTATCTGAAAATAATTTCAGCTACACTTCATAACGGGGGGCTATATTCTTGAAACCTCAGCAACTAATCTGCAATTTAAGTAGCCTATCCTGCATGACATCAACAACTGCGTCAGCACTGTTCTTAAGCCTAAAATGCTATACCGATTTCAATGTGTGCAGGGTGATTTTTGCAATTTTCCTACTTAGTTTTAGGATGATTGAGATTATTTGTGAATTCATATTTGACATTGTGTGCTTATTTCTCTGCATCTACGCCTCTGCAACGCTCTCGCTGCCGAGGAAAATAGAAGCAAAGCATAAAACGTTGCTACTTCAAGTGAGCCTCGCTTCGCAGATGTTCTGTTTTTTCTATGCGGTCTAGCATATCTCATAAATCACCCTGAGTAGTTAAACTGCGGCTCACAGTACGGAGACGTTATGGTGCCGTGATGACGTTGGTAAAGTTTGGCCATAATTCACACTAGAGAGCAAAACAATGGGCTGAGGCAAACTGAGCTGTACTAGGCTGGCCTGGTTACGCATCCACCATAGCTTCTGAAACAGTGCTGGAAAGGACAATGTGAAAAGAAAATATTTGAGCCCAGTGTGGTTCGGGTCGGCCCTGTAGTGTGGAAAGTCTATTAGCGCTGTAGGATAATGCTGGATAGTGTGTGTCGTTCAAGTGTTAAGGTCTCACGTTCTCCATATCCCACAAGCAGCACTGCGTGGTCAATCATCCAGGGGTTGCAAAAGATCTTCAGAGGGTGAGACACACCCTTTCTGTAGAACTGAGGAGGAAGTAAGGCCATAAGTCAGGAAGGATAGATAGGAAAAATACAGAATGACAACCATGTCATTATTACACCATTGAGGGGCATGACACTGCAGTAATGTTGCATCTGTTACCTGCATAGCGAAAGCATTCAGGGCCACAGAGACAGGTCCATTCTCCACCAGCCAGGCAGCAATTTCTAAACGTGAGAAGGAGATGAAATCATGATTAATATGTGTAGCCGAGCCTCCTCCATGTTAATTTTAACATTTTATTGTTAAAATAAAAAACAGTTTATTGTTCAAGCTACATCTGGTCGACATCCAATCCTTCAACCCATCCATATCTCTTTTTCATTATATACCGCCCTCGCCATCTCTCCTTTCTCCCTCGCCCCTCTCTCCCTCTCACCATGCTCATCCTTGGATAGCTCCACAGAGCTGTTGATGTAGGCTGCCACTTTGCCACTGGTGAAGTCACAGCTCTGCTTGTGGCCCGTATAGTTGTAGTCAATTTCTGTCTCCAGACCACCTGTGGACAGGACCGGGGAGCGGGGGGGTGAAGAAGTCAAGATACAAGAATACACTATTATACAGTGCCCTGCGTAAGTAATGGGACACTGAAGCATTTTTTCTGTGTGTCTATCGTTCACCCCCTCTGCCCCACAAGCTTTCACCCTCTCTCACCCAGCTTCTCGATGGCCTCATATGCATTGGATGGCAGCCCACCCCCGCATGCCTGGTCCATCAAATCACAGTCCACCAGCTCTGTGAGGGACAGAGCATTCAACGAGTCAATTCAAGACTCGAGGGGGAATAATTCACATTTTACAGCATGTAAGTGTTTATATTTTGTTACATCCACAGCATTTCTGCTTTACCTTGTTCAGACAGAGACAGCAGTTTGCCCTGTTTCAGAAACCACTGGCCCTCAATGTTGCCTGTCACTGAGAACGCCCAGCAAGAGCCACACATGCCCTGCAAGATACACACACACAAGCATATAAGCAACTCAGACAACTGTAAACTGTGCAACTCTATTAAACTCATCTCTCAAGCCTCTACCTGGTTCTTGACCGGGCTGACTGCTCCATGCTCTCTCCAGTCCCAGCTGGGAGGGGCGGGGCCACGAGGGCGGGCGGCAGGCTTCATTGGACGATGGAGGCTCAACTGGCTCAGGAGTGGGTTCAGGTACAGGGAGCGAAACTCCTCCTCTGAATGGAGAGAGAGAGAGAGAGAGAGAGAGAGAGAGAGAGAGAGAGAGAAAGAAAGAAACCCGGCATATTGTAATCAAGTCATGGTTTAGTTAGCCAGGTCAGGTACATGAACACAGTTCAAACTGTTTCTGTCTCACACTCATACTGACACACACACACACCTGTGATGTCACTGAACTTGGTGACCCCATACTCGGCTGAGCCCTGATCCAGAGACTGCACCTTCTCTGCTGTCTTCAGGTTCTCATGGAAAATACGCAGACGCTTGTCAGCTTCTGCATCAGCAAAGGTCACAGCAATTAGAAGAACAGGTCACACTATAACAAAAGTTATTGAGGTATTATGTGCATTATGAATTAATATCTCTCTTTTACCCTCTTGGCTGCTGTAGGTTCGGTTGTATCTAACCATGAAGTCTTTGAACTGGCCAAGAAGCTCCACTGATTCCTATCACAAGAGAAATTAATATTGCACAAAAATACACTCACCAAACACTTTAATAGGAACACTATACTAATACTGGGTAGGGCCTCCCTTTGCTCTTAAAACAGCCTCAATTCTTCGTGGCATTGATTCCACAAGATGCTGGAAACATTCCTTTGAGATTCTGGACCATGAGGAGGTGTACAGGTGTTCCTAACAAATTGTTTGGTGAGTGTGTAGCCTTCCGCAAAAAACAAAAGGAGTACACACACTCACGAACATACTACAGTATCATTGCTATTACTTTACCTCTGCAGGTTTGCTGGTGGACTGGGGCAGGAATTCAACTTTGTTGGTCTCCTTGGGTTCAACTTTCTTGGTCTCTTTGGGCTCAGCTGGAGAGCACACATCATGGAAAATAAATAAATAAATAAAAGTTATTTATTTATTCTTGTAAACAACTCTAATAAAGCAGGTCTTAGTATGCAAAGCCAACCTAAACAGATGAGTGGGTACCCACAGTTAGACATTAGACACTGACCTGCAGGCTGGCACTTCTGTTTGAGGAGAGTAGACTTGCTCTGCCAGGGGATGTCCCAGACCTCAAACAGACACACCTCGGTCTAGCAGAAAGCACAACAGAGTGGGGTCAGAATAAAACTATCAACAGGAGTGTTTACAACTGTTCATGTAAGTGAAATTAGGCCTTTAGGAACTGTTCATGTTGGAACTGTTCATGTGAGTGTTTCTAAAAGTATATGACTTAATGTAAATATGTGGTGTGCATCATTGTGATAATAACACCCAGTTCCTCCTAAAGCTAAGTAAGTGAGGAGCAGGCATGGATGAAGTAACACTGAACATCGCCTATATCTGTACAAAGAAGCAGAACTGAGTATTGTCTTTCTCAACACCTGGTTTCCTAGATATATGGAGACAACTCCAGATAACATTCTGCTTAGTTGTGAAAATTAAAAACACCAGGGCATGGAAGACAAAGAGCCTGATTATATACATAGTTACAGTATGTGAGGTCACTGTCAAATCCAAGTCATGAGAAGTTGACAAGTTATTTATCACAAGGTCTTGGTCACATGATGATAAGGGGGAGGAGAGCTGAACACAAAGACTGGTTAATAACCTCTAGTAGACCCAGATAAACAGGCCTTGGAGCTTTAGGTCCGTAGCTACTGTGCACAGTGTTTAATCACTTAGGCTTTTGCAAATACTATATAATATAATCGCAAAACAAGCTCCCTGCCTGTCACTGACTCTGGGACTTCCACTCCCCCCCCCTCGCGCACACACACACACACACACACACACACACACACACACACACACACACACACACACACACACACACACACACACACACCTGCACTGACAGTGTAATTTATATGTACTTAAATTTATTGTAATTTGTAGTGTATTGTAATTTATTGTAATTTGTAGTGTACATGCCCCATACCCATTTCATGCCCCATACCCATTTCATGCCCCATACCCATTTTACAGCCTCTAGCCTCATTGCCTCGCACAGCCTACATAATTTATTGGTCTATAGCAAATGTTTTTGCTATTTTGTTAATATTTTGCTATATTGTACATTTTGTTAATATTTTGCTTATATATTATTGTTTTTTATGTCCCATGCACCAACCTCACCAAGTCAATTTCCTGTATGTGCAAATATATTGGCCAAATAAAATAACTCTGATTCTGATTCTGAAAACTGTGGGCATCTATTTGATAACGAGCAAGCTGTAGTATTTTCTTTTTCCTACAAACATTCCCACATCACTAATGTCCCCTCACACACAGACACACAGACACAGACACACAGAGAACAGGTGTCAGCCAACGTGAGGGCTTAATATCTGGCCTCACCTTCAATTGGTGCGTCTCAGGGTAGAAGTCACAGGTGCGCAGCCGCGTAGCCTTCTTACACTGGGTGTTACTTAGCTCCACTGTGATGGTGTACCTCACACCCTTCACCAGCTGCAAGACAAACACACACACAAACACAGTGAAGGTAAGCTTCTCTCATCAACAAAAAACAGTGCTGTATTATTGTTTTGCCATCTAGCCCAACATTTTGCTCCTAAATCATTTTCTTGACACATCTAGTAATTATATGGTAGTCCTATGTAACTGGAGGATTATGTCTTTAATATTCTGATAATAAACAACTGAATTATCTTGCTTGAAAAATCAGGGTTTTCAGATTATGTCACATTTATTTATTTATATTATCACGAAAAACTGTTTTTCATTGTTGATATGAAAAACAACTATTTTTGAGGCAGGCAAAATTGAATATGTGGATTTCTAAAAGCACTGCTGAATAGCTGAATGCTCAGTTGAGCTTGACCAGAGAAATGTTACTCTTGTGGTGGAAGGACACAACGTATGTCACGCAGTTCAGACGCACTAGAACAGGTTGGTGCGCTGACGTAGTAGTCCATTTAAATAGATGCTCCGCACAGCCGCATAGAGATAATGGTTGTTTACATCACACACTGACGTTTCTGTGAAATCCCTATTCATGACAAATCAATCATGTACAATCAATTGATACTTGGTTTATAAATAAGGCTACGTACTTGTCTACACATAATAAGGCATAGGTTACCTCATTATGAAATGTTAAACTAAAATATCAAAACAATACCTGTTTACTGGCTGAGATAATCTTGCTAACTCTGCGAACGTGCATCGCATTCGATCCCATGTTGTACCGCTCCTCCGCGAATTTAACGGCTTTCCTCAAACCTGGGTCTGAATCCGCCAAACGGAGCGGTGCCCCAATCAAGTGGCTATCCGGATCCTCATCCGAGCCCAGAACCGTACCCCAAATGGCCAGGGCCAGGCAAAGGATTACAGGGCAACGGCGAAATCCGACGTCCATGTTGACCTGTCTGTATATAAGAAAAGGACCGACGGCTGGTGGACGCTCGTATACACACTCTGATGTTTGTTTTCCCAGTTAACTGTCAATCCGACAACGCGACATCAAATCTAGAGCGGCCCAAATAACAAACAACGGTTACACAATGGCACAATGTTGCCAGAAACAACTAGCACGGTGATGATGAAAAGGGAGGAGCTTTAGTGACTAGAGTTGTGTTCAAGAGCTCAAGTGCATAGCAAAACTGAACTAGACTACTGTTCCAAATGAGAAAAAGGGAGGCATGTATGTAAGATAAAAAGGCCTAATCATCAGAATGTTAATGTCTGAGCTTACTGACAATGAATAATAATTCAGAGACAATGATAATTCAGAGACAATGAATTGTGTAGGCCTAATAAATAGCATTGTATACTGCTAATGCATTGGCACTTGAGGATTGGCTGTTGCTGTTGTTGCTAAATATTTCAACATCCTCAATATTACTTAATAAAGGTCTGGCGACATAGAACTTGTTGGAGGAACGACGACAAAAAGGGAAAACACGACCAATTGTGCTTGAGTTGCTTCTATACTACAAAATAGTTTATGCGCAGGTCCTCTGATTTATCTAGTAGTTGACGACCTCACCTTTTATAAATCCTACACGGTGGAGTAGGGAGGGGGGTGGGGGCGCTGTAATAAAGGGTCTGAACCAAGAAGTCGGTAGGAGAAGGTGCATTATCAAAACGTGTTTGAAACAATACCCTATTTCTCTTCCTAAATATCAGAGGTCATCGAGACATTTAGAGGTGAGTTGTAATCAGTGTTTTCAATGTTTTCAATAATGCCAGTCAGACTGGAAATGCTTTTACAGTGGGCTCTTATTACTTTTAACAGTGTTTATTAGATCATGAGACAGTACAAACTTAAGAATTAAACTAAATCTGCATGTCTAATCTGTGTTGTATCTATGTTTTAATGTTTCTATGTCTATTTCAATTACCCCCAGATTTATAATTTAATGACGAAGATGAAAAGTGTTGTTTACTGCAGTATTCTCATCATTCTCCATAATATGGTGTGAGATTTACACTGTTGGGAAACAGGCCAATCATTTAGAACTGATTTCACCACACCTAGTGAAAAGCACCATCAGACTAATTAACATGCAGGTTTGTATGACATGGGGATGGTAATGATAACCAGAGGACACAGGGATACAGTACTACAAGAGCTTATGTAAAGCATGGACTTGCTCTGCTGCTGGATACACAAGCAGACGATTCCTAAAAATCCTTTATTTTCTTACAATGGTTAAATCAGGTATTATACTGACTTCACAAATTAGATTCTACCCCCCTCTGTCAATAATCATATTCAGCTGGACTGTGGTGTGTTTCTGAACTGTGCCATACATGTGTTGCTCTGTGCTGTACTTTAGATGTTGATGTCCTATAGTTATCCTGCTATACAGAAACTCTGCAGTTGCTCTGGACAGACATCCTCTGTCTCTGTCTTGACTTGCTTCTCTCCAGGAGTCATCTGACATGCTTAGGTTTCACTTGTGACTGAAACTGGACCCAGTGGTTTCATACCACTCAATTCTCAATACATTGCTTTCAAGGGAGATTTATGTGGACCACCAGATACCTTGACTGCATAATTCTATTGGGAATCAACAACAGCTCGACAGATGGACCCAGGAAGTGAAACTAATGACACTGGTGGTCATAGGGAAGATGATTTGAGCGACCTGATTAGACCAGCACTGCTCTGGCTCCAGGACACAGTTACTATGGCGATGCTACAGACGCGTCTGAAGGTGTTACAGGGGGCGGTGCTGGTGTGTGCTCTGGGGCTGCTGCTGTGGACCGCCATCTTCCTCTATGGCAGCTTCTATTACTCCTACATGCCCACAGCCACTTACACCACACCTGTGCACTACTACTACAGGTATGACACACACACTCACTCTCTCACACTCATCCACCCCTACAGTATATGCCTAAAGCCACCCACAGATTCTTCTTTCAATAATAGGAAATAAGAGTTGTTGTCCTTTACCTTTGAAGGGCCGACTGTGACTCCTCTGATTACTCCCTCTGCTCCTTCCCCATGGCCAACATCTCTCTGTTGAGGAACGGCAAGAAACCGGTGAACTGTTAGCCCTCTTTCACTCCCTCTATTCTTGAAAACACTGTTTACATCCGTTGTCCATCTCTTAATCTATATAAGGCAACAAGGAAATATCCACAATGCACAGTATTTGTCTGAGCAGAAATGCCTTGTTTTTTAACCATTATGAACCTGCCCACTCCAGGTGATGAACTATGGCCAGCCCTATCGGATCTCTCTGGAGTTGGAGATGCCAGAGTCCCCAGCCAATCAGGAGTTAGGCATGTTCATGGTCAGGATGTCCTGTTACACTGGGCAGGGGCAGACCGTTGTCTCATCAGCACGCTCGGTGAGTGGTAAACATTCACAGAATGTGCATTTACACACACACACACACACACACACACACACACACACACACACACACACACACACACACACACACACACACACCTCCACACCCTTTCCTTGATTTCTTCTTAACTCACTAACTGGCAAAGAATTCCGGAACACTCACTACCTTGGCACTCTTGAATGTTGACAATTTGGGCGACTTTATTCAACCTCGGCACTAAACGAGTTAATCTGCCTCTCTATCTCAGATAAATCAGCTCGTCTCTGCCTCCAGCTCTCGCTTTGTGAGTACGCCTGCTACCCCACGCTGACACCCCACGGTGACACCCCACACTGACACGCCACGCAATTGTCATACCAGTACAGCTTATGCATGCTATGATTTCTTATCTCAACTCTTATGTATAGTTTATAACAGTGTAAAGTGGCTTTATGACAGAGAGCCAATGATGTTGGTGTCTCATGTCCTGTTCCTACCAGGCAATGCTGCGGTATCACTCTGGCCTTCTCCGGGCTCTGGGAACACTGCTGTTTTTCCCGATTTTCCTGGCCGGAGCATCAGAGCAGAGGCAGCTTGTGGAAGTAGTGCTCTTCTCTGACCACATCGAGAACTCTGTGAGTCTCTGGATGACCCAGTACTTCGTTGTTGTTGTTGTTGTTGTTGTTGTTGTTGTTGTTTTAAAATACTCGTGTCCATATTTTCTGTGTTTTATATTATTATTTTAGTATTCTGATTTGCACTGGGCTATTCTCCTTCCCTAGTATTTTCCCTCTATAGGTGCAGTAATTGAGATCCAGTCCCGCAGGGTGCAGATCTATTCAGCGCAGCTCTACATTCACGCTCACTTCACTGGCATAAGGTTCAGCACCTCAGCTCCACCATAAGCTGTCACATACACTGGCACCTCCGTCATTGCATGATAGATAGACATGATGGATTGTAACGTTATCATCACAATACAGATTTATGTAATACATCTCTTCAGTTTATTATAATTCTATTGTAAATTACTTAGCTGGTCTTTCCCCTCCCCTCTACCCTCATCAGGTACTTCCTGTTCAACTTCCCGCTGTTGTCAGCCGTGATGGGTGTGGCCAGTAACTTTGCCTTCCTCAGTGTCCTCCTCCTCTTCAGCTATATGCAGCTCATCTGGGGCCAACTCTTGACCCCCCGAAAGGTGAGAATGCAATGGTGGTTTGTTGGAATGGTGATTCCCCCCAAAGAAATGTTCAGAGATTTGACTTTCTGCCTTGTTGTATTGTGTGTGTGTGTGTGTGTGTGTGTGTGTGTGTGTGTGTGTGTGTGTGTGTGTGTGTGTGTGTGTGTGAGGTGAGAGATAGACCCCGCCTTCATCGCAGGTCAGACGGATTCCAGTCACAGATGGACCAGAATGAGGACACAGGCAATCTGCAAGATCACCAGGATGACACAAGAGGTAAATACTAGGGCTGTCAGTCGATTAATCTAATGTGGAAATGTGATTTTTTTTTTGCCTCATATTTCACCTTGGTAGTCAGAGAACATTTCAAGACATTTCTAGACAACAAATCCAGAAGTGGTCCTTAAACACTGAGTGGGGGAGAAATATCAGACTTCACCGACTTTTAACCACATATTCATTGTCTCCAGCACCATACCAGTATCTACATATGTGAAAACAGCGATTTTCTATGTTCTGTAGTAAAAAAGGTCCTAAGGAAATTGCCCCCTATGATGTAATTGGAATTGAAAACATAATTACCCCCAATGACATCATAGTGGGGAATTTCCCTAGGTTTCTTTCTCCTATCTTTTTTTACTATAGAACAAAGAAAATTGCAGTTTTCAAATGCGTAGCCACTGGTATGGTGCTGGAGATACTGAAAAAAAATCGGTGAAGTGTCCCTTTAACAGTGAAATGGTGGCCTCCAAATCAATGGTGCAAATTCCCTTTCCTTTAGATCAAGACAAATGGGTGCTAATTACTTGACCCGAGCTTCCTTGGAATAACACTCTTGTTTACTTGGCTACATGTCACTTATTTTAGATTTAACTTCTTGTGCTTAGTCTGATATATAGAAATCTGAATACTGATTTTTAAAAATTATTAATTATTTGATTAATTGGTCTGATTAAACTTAAATATATTTAATACAGCCCTAGTTAATACACACTTTAACACACACACATACACACACACTTGTAATTCTAATTGGATATTATTTATTTTAATTCAGAAACTGAGAATTCCTCATCAAATGCGGATGCACTGCAGGAGGCCTTCCCGATTAAAATATCCAATCTGAGCCAGGAGGACGATGAAGAGACCATTTTCCAAAGAGGTGGGGGAGAGATGGTCCTCAGACATAGAGGGATTCAGAGTGAGGTAGAGGAAGAGACTGTTGCTGAAAAAGGGGTGGAGAGTATGTCACTTGGTGGTGGGTTCAAGAGCTGGAGTGAGATACCAAAGAACCCTGAGAGCACCCCCAGCCCAGACACAGGAACTTGTCTGATGTTATGAACTCCAGACAAGAGCTCCAGACAAGAATGCTCCAAGCTAAAAACTGGCTAGTGGTCAGTGGTCCAATGGCCAACAGTGGTCCAATGGCCAATAGGGGACGCTGAATGAATGAAGATTTATTATTATGTTTATTTATCATATTATATCTCTATAATGTCAAGGCTGTTTGTTTATTTTAACTTGCAGATGACTGACACAAAGCAGGCAATGTTGAAATATTTGACCATAATACTCCTAAAATGGAACTTGAGTGTAGGCGGCTTACAGTAGACTATTACACAACTAGAGTAAAGGTCATGGGACAATCACAATGACGCGAACAGTGCCTCTCCTCATAATATGGTCATTGATGTACTCTATTTGCTTGCTGTTGATGATTTTATGAGCTGTTAAAATAGCAAAATGGTTTAAATTGCAAGCTGCTATTTTCAAAATGAAACATTCCTATACATGTTCTTCTTATTCATTATGATAACTCATCATTTTCATTTAATAAATCTTCCAAACGTTTTATTGGTGTTTATCTGTGTATGATATTGTTTTTATGGTTTTTACAGCATCTTGTCAATCAATATTGAAAGAAATTGTGATAACTGTTAAAATCATATTTAGGTATTATCAATTCACAACTGTCTTACAAAATCAGATGAGATTCTGGGTTGTGAGATGAATAATGATTAATCTCACCAGGTCTCACCAGTTACAGGAAAACAAACCACGACTCTGGAATTATAACTGGAGTGCTTTTCAGATGACAGTCCCTGTCAGTTCCTAGATAACACAAGAGATAGATGGTCCGGCAGTGTGAAGTTCAGTCTAGAGTTACACCGGCAGTCCGATGTTTTGGGATCGCTGTGGCATCGCTGCATGCAAAATATGACCATATCGGGGATAACCCAGGAAGAAAGAGCTGAGCACAGTAGGCTACTGACTGTCAACCGTCATAGACCAGAGGAACTACAGGCTTCTATAACTTATCAAGGGGATGCAGTTAGATGCAAAAGGTAAGCTACTATGTAATTTTTTGTAGTATCAACATCAACAATTGTTACAACACCTAAATAGCAAATATCAGTGCCCTACTTTTCTGAATTTGTGTATGTTCATGTGACTATCGTGAAAGGATTTCTCCTTTTGCCGTCTTCTGTTTCTGTGGGTATATAACCCTAACTGTGTCAGATCAGAGTACCCTCATTTGCCTGGTCGTGTGTGTTCTGTGATGTGTTTGATTTGTTTCATTTTCATATATGACACCTGCATTCTCCTCTCTGTCTCACACTCACACAGAGGGATAGTAACTTTGGAGAGGACCTTTTTGTTCTGTTTTTGAGTTCCCTTCTGGATAATTATGGACAGGACATCGCCACCCTCTGTACTGGAAGGAAGGAGAGATGGAGAAAAAGAACAGGAAGAGGTAGAGGGAGCCTCAAATGAGGAAGAAGTATTGGAAAACAGAGAAAATAATAATGAAATGTACGTTGGACTCTTGAAGGAGTTTGACCAACATCTTTCGGCCAATGACAGAGCGTCCAGTGCATACAGGGTAAAATCTGAAACCAAACTCCTCTCCACACGGGCCGCCACCTCTAACAGTCAGGGATCACCTAATCATGAGAGAGGGTCAGGAGAGACACACGAGCAACTGGGGGACACAGAACCAGAATCTGGACTGCATGTGGCTCATGGACCTTCGCTGGGTACTCAACAATGTGACCGTGGAGAAAGGAAGAGAGGGGAAGAGAGTGATAAAGGAAAGGTAGAGAGAGGAGAGGATGTGAGGATGGGAACGAGGAGCACCAAGGATGAGTTGAAGGAGAGATGGAGAGTCAGGAAGAGGGAGAGGTTGGAAGGACGCGAGGAAAGAGGGGAGAAGGAATGGGAGAAGACGGAAAGGAGAGAGAAATGGAGCTGGGCAGGGAGGAGGAGAGAGATTGAAGGCCCACTGGAGGAGAGGAATGAGGAGAGCGAGAATGCAGAGCAAACAGGGAATGAAGAGCTGGAGAGCACAGGTTATAGCGGTATAGAGGGGAAGAATGCAGATGATGGAGAGGTGAAAGAGGGAGGGAATGCAGAGAAGGAAGAGTGCCACAGGCCTTCCCCCCACCCCGTCCTCTCTAGGATGCTCATGAGTTCCTCAATCTCATCCTCCTCTTCCTACTTCACCTTCTCCTCTGCAGAGAGTGACGATGTCTTCAGTGATGGAGAGGACATTGCCTCGAGGAGGAAGACCATGCGGAGGGTAAGAACAGGGCGTGTGGACTAGAGAGAGAGGTTGACTACTGTAAATGCAGCTCACTTAGGCTTTTCAAAAGGCTACAATATCTCAGAGTTCATGTGAACTGTATAAACCTGTCTCTGTCGGTTGTTGATTTGTTGTTATTACCCATGAAAGAATGTTGAAAGTGTCCTTCCCTTTTCTCAACACCTCTTTGTCTGATTTGCATTAGGGTTGAAAGCTAGCCATGACACGGGCAGATTTGAATGGTATTTGCATTGGTTCTACTGATGGAGATAGGAGAGAGGGGTGGGGGGAGGGGGTGGGGGTTGATTCACACTGCCACCGGGGTTGGGATCAAAGCAAAGAGGACATGTGGAATTGGAATATTAGTTTACTTTAGTTTACCTGCATTGACAACCCTGACTGCCACAAGCTGTAGACAGTCCTCTCTGTGTACTTAAGGAAATGACAATGGGAGTTCTCTTTATTCAAGTGTCACTCCTGGAAGACTTTCCTGACCATGATGCACTGGTCAGTGCGTCGGCAGAGCTCTTGGGTCCAGCTGGCAGGACATCAAGGCATGTGTCCGTTCATAAAAACACACACACAACTGTATTATTAGGCTACTCTGTGACTTGTGTCTCAGCATGTCGTCGACATCATCAGTATAACATTTTGTTGTCATGTGAGCATTGCTGCAGTTCAGTGGTCCTTTATGGAGATTACAATACAATACAATCTTTATTGTAAATTTTTTAAAGAAAATTAGCATGTTGCTGTCAGAGTACCCAACCCAAGATACATATTGCATATATAATGTACACACACACATCAGTGACAGGCTGAGAGAAGCACAGCGTCATCCACAGCCACATTATCGGTACTGGATGAGTGAAAGGTTTGGGTGAATCCCCCCCTGGCTTTATGTTGCCAGGTAACTTCCAGCTGAGTGAGGGGGGAGAGGTGCTGAAGCGCTTCAGTGAGGTGGAGGCTTCATGTCTGCAGGCCCTCATGGATGACCCCCTGCGCCCGTTTGTGCCACAGTACCATGGCATCGTCACCAGGGGGGGCCACAGCTACATCCGCCTGCAGGACCTGCTCAGTGGCTTGAAGAACCCTGTCATCATGGACTGCAAGATGGGCGTGCGGTAGGCTACTGTGTGTGTATCCGTATGTATGTATGTGTCTGTTCTCTGCTGAATCTAGGATAGACAAAGGAAAGACAGTGAACATTGTTAAATTATTCTCCTGATGGTGCCATAATCATATCTCTCAGGATTATGGTTCAAAACATAATGTACTGTAGAGGCCTTTCTATGTAATAGAAGCAACAACCATATCAACATGTCTCTCAGGACATATCAGGAGGAGGAGTTAATCAAAGCGCGCACCAAGCCCACCCTGCGAACTGATATGTACCAAAAGATGGTGAAAGCAGATCCGTCAGCTCCATCGGCAGAGGAACACGAGCAGCGAGGCGTGACGAAGTGGCGCTACCTGCAGTGGAGGGATAGTACCAGCTCCACCTGCACACTAGGCTTTAGGATCGAGGGCATTATGGTACAGACACCCAAACCTCTTTTGTCCTCTTGTTGTCTGAGTTAATATAGTATTTTTCATGTTAAATATGGACTTATTTTGGATTACACTAATGTAATAATTAATTACTTTTGCTGTCTTCCCACCTCTAGCTTCTCTAATAGCTTCTGAGTCATTGTACAGTTAAAAGACATGCCTGTCTTTGCCTTCATGTTAGATGGAGAATGGCAGTGTCCAGCGGGACTTTAAAAATACGCTAACCTCAGCCCAGGTTACTGAGGCCCTGCTATCCTTCACTAAGAGTCAGCTACACATCCTGGTCAGTCACCTCCCGTCAACATCACCACCTATATGACATACAGGTTCCTTCCCCAACACTAAGGGCTGGTTTCTCTGTTCAATTGAAACTGTTATTTAGTCCAAGACTAGGCTTAACCTCTGTCTGGGTAACATGCCCTAAGAATGTAACTGAACATAGTCCCTCTCCATGTTACCTCTCCCTCCTCATCTCCTTTCTCTCCCCCCCTGCCCCCCTTCTTTCTCTTCTCCCTTTCTCTCCCTCGCCCTCAGAAGGCCTACCACTCCAGACTTCAGGACCTGAGTGAAGCCCTGAAAGAATCAACATTTTTCAAAACCCATGAGGTCAGACCTTATACTGTATCACTCTTGACTAGAAGTTGTACTAAAAACACAAAAAACCCAGACATATTTCTCCTGAAAATGAGTGTGTTTTGGGTTCTCTTGTTAGGTCATTGGCAGCTCGCTCCTCTTTGTCCACGACTTCACCAGTAAGGCCAACATCTGGATGATAGACTTTGGGAAGACTACCCCGGTGCCCAGCGGTGTCCGGCTCAGGCACAACGTCCCGTGGGCCGAGGGGAACCGGGAGGATGAGTACCTGACGGGGCTGGCTGCCCTCACCTCCTCGCTGGGTCAGGCCATCAGCCAAGCCTGCAGACAGGAGGTGGAGAATCATGGAGGGGAGATGCTGGACACACAGACACACCCTGATGAGCACAAACACACACACCCACAGGAACAGGGAGGTGAGCAGGGTGAGGGGACACAGGCTGAACCCACTGCTGATGGTACAGACCATACCGAACATGTCTGAGCTGAGGGTACCTACCTACCTACAGCCACCACATACACGGTAGAGTTCATCAGACAGATAGGGAGGGACCTGCAACTGTTGTTAAGGCATCAATGTATGGGGATCTGAATAACAAATGAAGACTGCAGCCCCTACAGGGAAACATCAGAGCCCTACCAGGAGAGAACACTGAGGAGACAGGTCAGGATGATACTCACAGGAGTGTATCTGTTCTGGTTGAAATGGATCATGTTTTTTGGGGGGGGGGGTTTTAATGCTTGGCAAGTGCATGATGATTTGACACAGACACTTTGGCACTGGGAGAGACAGTATTAATAAACAATTTGTTACAGGAATTCTCTTCAGATTAAGCTTTTTTTTGTTATGGTTAGTTAGGTGAACAAGGGACTCTGAGATTGTGGACAATATATGACACTCTTGCATTTAAACTAAGGGATTTGTTTCTTACTCACTGTCTGTAACCTGTCTGTAACCTACTAGTAACCTACTTGAAACCTACTACCTGTATTGCCAGACAAAAAAATGTGCCCCTGCTGGTTTGGCTTATTTGCTTATGCCGTTGAGGAAATCCAATTTGAATAGAATCTAGATACATGAGGCTTTGTGGTGGTAACAAGTAACCAACATCCAAAGAACTATCTGATAAAAAGAGCACCTGTGGGGGTAAAGGTTGGCAGGCCTGCTTGGTCTTTTTGCTCCATACTACTACTGTCTATTTTACAGAAAAGTCTAACTGGCATCCTTGGGACGGCTCGACCCTGTTAAAGTTGAGTTCAAAGAACTACGGTTAGCAGGTAAGGAGTTATGGTAGGTTTGGGTAATGGGGTCGTCCCAAGGACCCCACTTGCTGTCTGACATAATTAAGAGGGTCAGGACTGAAGTTCAGACATGAAGTTATGACCGTGAATGCATTAATACACTCACTGAGAACTTTATTAGGAACACTATACTAATATTGGGTAAGGCCTCCCTTTGCTCTCAAAACAGCCTCAATTCTTCGTGGCATTGATTCCACAAGATGCTGGAAACATTCCTTTGAGATTCTGGTCCATAATGACATGATTGCATCATGCAATTCCTGCAGATTTTTCTGGTGCACTTTCAAGCTGTGAATCTCCTGTTCTACCACATCCCAAAGGTGTTCGATTGGATTCAGATCTGGTGACTAGGAAGGCCACTGAAGAACACTGAATTCATTATCATGTTCATGAAACCAGTTTGAGACGACTTTTGCTTTGTGACATGGTGCCTTATCATGCTGGAAGTAGCCATTAGAAGATGGGTAAATTGTGGCCATGAAGGGATGCACACGGTCAGCAACAATACTCAAATAGGCTGTGGCATTCAAGCGATGATTGATTGGTATTAACGGGCCCAACGTGTGCCAAGAAAAAACACCATTACGCCACATCAAGGTGTACAGGTGTTCATAATAAAGTGCTCGGTGAGTGTACATTGTTGATTGATTGCATACCTTTTTGTATGCACATTTCTATCACAGAGAAGTCATCGCTTGTTTTGACCTCCTACTTTTATACACATTTGGTCAGATTCAGTGGTCGATAGCTTGCTTAAAAACCAAGAGCAGGATGCACGTGCTGCAAAATTATGCTTTCGAAGTTTTTCATCGCGTTGCCGTTGTTGCCTGGTAGCAGCTAACTAGCACCCGGCCACCAGTTGACCTCCAGGTACCAAGTTGGCTATGTCTCTGAAGCCAAGTCAGCGTCTAAGTTATTGTCTTAGATAGTGTGCATTAGAAACAGTAAAAGGCTGAAGATGACCTTCTTCCGAAAATGGTACCTTAACCTGGCTGTGGTCGCACGTGTCCAGCAAAACCAAGGTAACGTTCACACATAACGGGGGCTGTGGGGTATTCTATGTATTGTAATTAAATGTTCTTACATGCTTTTGGAAACATTACATTTACGGCATTTAGCAGACACCTTTGTCCAAAGCGACTTACAACAAATACATTTGTCTAAGTAAGTGAATCATCTATCCATCAGTTATCATAAGAAAGTAATCTATGCTAGGACCAGGGGTCATTGGCAGTTACAATGCTAGAAGAAGGAAAGATGTTGCATCTAACCCAGTAAGACAAACTGTTTTATTGCCTTGACATTTGGATTTTTGGACAATTATATTGCTACGAGCTAGCAGTCTTTGCAATTATTCCATGGTTACCAAGAGGGGCATAAGGAGGTGTCTTGCTTGCTTATTATCTGCCCCGCGTGGTGGTGCGTTCCCACCGTCCCGTCCCCCGCACAGCCGGCGCAAAGGGCGACCTAAAGCTTTGCCCAACACGACAATAATAATAATAACAGTAGGCTACAGTTTATAAAGGCAATTAATGTAAGTTGAAGATATTGTCATTGAGTGCACGCGAGTACACCCTGCCGGGACAGCAACACAGTACAGCGCTCTGGTGGAAGACGAAATGACCGGCCATTGCAATCGCGCGCACCCACATTTTCCCGGAAATTAGTGAATAGTGCATGGACATTGTAGTTCCTATGTAACCCACAAAGAAAAGTGCCGAAAAACACTACTAGCAGGTCTACAATATAGAGAGCAATGCAACACTATTTGTGACTAGCTATCTTCACGCTTTACAGTAATTATCTGGAATTTGAAACAACTTGTTTTGCGCGGTTTGTTGAAACGCAATCATCCCAGGATTGGGAGACTAGTCTAGACGTGACAACAGTTCTCCTTGGGAATATGGCGGACGATCGCTACTACAGCGGTAAGTTTATCTAGTAGTGCAAGGTAACAAACCTGCCTTAACCCATGTGTCCACCCTTCTGTAGCTCAAGATGGATTTGTCGTGGAGAGAGAGGTCACAAGCAATGGCAGGCTACAGGGAGGTAAAACTGTCAACAAAGCGGTTCCAAAAATGTGTTAGCGAAATGGCGACGACGGTCGTTGTTTACTATTTGCTCACAGTCTCAGATCTACCTTGGGATGTGGTTTGTTTGAGTTACGTTGTAAATATTGGTCATGTGTGCATGTATTGTTTGTTGATGCCTTTTTGTCATGTAGAAATCCTTTGAACTTGAGCTTCCTCACCTTCTAATGCTACATGACAAATAGAAAAATCTCCTCACTATTTAATTTGTGACCTTGCTGAGTAAAGCACTCAATGTAAAATGTACAGTATAGTTGCAGGTGTAGATTTCCCTTGTTCAGTCTGAGATGTTTCACTGACTCAGCCGTTTGTCTCATCTCAGAGCACGATGACAGAGTCGGGGGCCCTCAGTTCCGTAGCCAGAAGGGTCGAGGATCCTTCAGGGGCCGGTCATACGGTGAGGGTCCTGCCAGGCAGCGGCCCCGGGGTGGTCCTGTGGTTACTTTCAGGGGCCCTGGGCCACGGGTGGGCTTTGATGACCACGACAGAGACACAGCCATGAATGATGGGAACTCGCAGGATGGCAGCTCTCAGCGCCGATTGTGAGTGTGGCTGTGTGTGTTGGTTTGTGTGAATTTACTTTGATGTAAGGACTACTTCCATTATCAGGAATGCAGTCTTTGATTTAGTTTTTCCTGCCGTGTTTGATAACACTGCACCATGTCCCCATAGCAACCCATATGGAAGGCCACCTCGGAGAGGCGACGGGCGGTTTGACCAAGACAGAAGAGGGGGGGGCTACAGAGGCAATGGAGGAGGAGGAGGAGGAGGAGGAGGAGGAGGAGGAAGGAACAGATGTCAATGGTTCAAGATGACGGTTAGTACAAACTAGGGATCTACCATTACCACTTTTTCATTGCTGATACCGATTCTGAGTACCTTTTGAATGTAACATCTGTATACAAGTTCTGTGTGTGGATGTGCTATGCTTGGCATCATTCTTGTCCATCTAAAAACAGTAAACACCATGCTCAAGCTGTGATATGTTAACAGTGGAATCCTAACGTGCGGAACCACGACATTTGCCTAAATCCGAGTTAAGTGCGCAGATCTCGAGTTCCACCCTTATTGATTTAAAGATCCCATTTCATAACTTTGCATAAGAAGAAATACAAATGCACACTTTGCTGCAAGCATTTTTACCGGTGTCTGTCTCAACCACAAAGTAATTCCACACCGCAGACAGTGTTGTTATTACTGTCACTGCATATACATTACCGCTTGCACATTATCTCTTTCCAAGCCTATTTATTCTGCTCTGTTTGACAGATACCCCATGGCAAGAAATATGACAAGAAATGGTTGCTGGGAGCACTACAGAACCTGTGCTCCTTACCCTTCACACCTGTACAGGTGAGTCACTGCCACTGGCAGACAGCCCAGCTCATTGGTGTATTGTGAGAGGGATTTATAACGTACAGTATATTGTTCAAACCACATGCACATGTTGTGAATATTTAGAAAACGCACATGAAATATGAACATTGTTTATATATCTCTCCCACTCCCCCACCTCTACTCCCCTCCCCTCCCTCTCTTCAGTACCACACTGACGGTCACAAGGTGCAGTTCTACCTAGAGGATGCCTCGACAGCCAACGCTTTATTCAAGGTCTCCCGCCAAATCACAGACCTGGAGGGGTACAAGGTACAGCTGCCTGCCTGTTGACTCTGTATACAGCTGCTGACGGCTCAAAGTTGATCTGATGTTATTGCTAACCATAGGCAGTGGTTTGTCTAATTTAAAAATGGCCTCCCCCCCCCACACACACACACACAACAGGTGATAGTGTGGATGAACCCGTGCCCCCCTCCCTCCATCAGCTCCACAGACCTGAAGCCCGAAGACATGGAGCACTTAAAGGTGAGAGAGGGAGGGATAAAGGGAATAAGGAAGAATGTTGGTGGAAAACAAAAAGACTTTGAATAAACAAAAAGAGACAATGAATATGACTGTAGCTTGTATCAGATTAATCTTATTTAATGGCACGTCTTTCCCAGCAATGCATGGCCAAGCGTTTTGACGGCTCCCAACAAGCATTGGACCTGAACAACATCCGCACCGACCCAGGTAAACTGCGCCATCTCTGCAGGTTTGATCTGTACCATAACATTACCTGTTGGTATTCATCTATGCTGGATTTTCTTGGTGCTTAATAGAGGACCTCAACACATTGTCATGTCATTAAAGATTTGTGAGATCCACATTTCTCTGATTTCTGTTTCAGACTTAGCATCTCAGAACATCGAGGTGGTTCTGAACAGAAGAACGTGTATGCAGGCCGTGGTCAAGATCATTGAGGAGAACATCCCAGAGGTTATATATATATATATATATATCACACATACACACACACACACACACCCAGTAAAGAGCGGGCTAAAGGCTCAGAGCCTTCTTCCTCTTATGGAAGACCCCCCGAAAACAAAAACATTGTAGAGGGAAGGAAACAGAAAAGGGAGGGATCGTCATGGTCTCTTACTCTTCTTTTCCCTGCTAACTGTCCTTGTTTCTCTCCCGTAACTGTCTGTCCTCCTGTACGGTCTCAGCTGGTGTGTCTGAACCTGAGCAACAACAGACTGTACAAGCTAGACGAGGTGGCCGAGCTGGCCAGCAAAGCGCCACACCTAAAGACCCTCAACCTGTCCCACAACGAGGTGAGTCAATAGGAGGTCAGCCCTCACCTGGAGGCCTCACTCGTAAACCCTTTCTATTTATTGATTTTTGCTTACTCATTAAAGTTTCTTAACTGTATTTATTATTGTTTCTTTCTTTCTTTCAGTTGAAGGCAGAGCGGGAGCTGGACAAGTTGAAAGGTTTGAAGCTAGTTGAACTCTGGTTGGACCGCAACCCAGTGTGTGACATCTTCAAGGACCAGCCCACCTACATTAGGTCAGTCCTTGAGCCTTGGTGTGTGTGTAACCTGGGGAGTGGAGATCTGTAGAGTAGGTTCAGATTGCAATACTCACAAAGTCCAATTAATGCTGCCTGCCTCCTTGTAACAAGGAGATCTGAGGTTCTGAACCTTCAGATAGGGCATTGATTGACACATGGCTATGGAGGGTGTTTCCCCCATAGCGAGAACTTCCTGGGTTGTAAAAACCACAGGTTGGCCAGACAGGGCTAAATAGAGTGATCCAATATAAGCCAGGGACGAAGTATCAAAAATAGATTCAAGTGTATGTGTCTGTATAGGTGCATGTGTGTCTGTATGGATGTGTGGGTTTAGGTAACTATTAATTCAAACATTTTCAGTCGTGCAATTAGTTATGCGGCCTGGTGACCACTCTCCATGTGCAAGATTTATTTTCCTAATTCCACATGTTTTTATCACCCTGTGGTGTCCAGAGGTCGGTGGTCCTAAATTATACTCAACATCTAATCTTGTCAGTCATTGGTTGTTTTTTTTCTAGCTTCGTTTGGAATATGGCATTCTTACATGGTGACTCTTCACATTCTCGAATTAATGTCATACTTTGTCTAAAATGTCTCAGTGCTGTTGCTCCCACTACCCCTCTGCAGACAACCCACAGAGCCTTCTGTATATCTATGGTAAAGAATGATTGTAGAGCGTAGTTGTCCATGAATCATAGAACATCCTTTTCATACAAATATGCCGGCTTTCAAACTCCCGAAACCCCCTCAAGTGCAATATTTGAATGCTTTTTAGTATCTCTTAGTAAAACCTGGCAACTTGGAGAGAAAACAATTCTATTGTCAGACAAAGGTGGACTTAACCTCTGATGAAGACCAATGACAACCTTTTCCCTCACCTTACATCCTCATCCAATCAGAGTGCTGCATGTGGCCAGTAAGGAAGGCTGGTTAGCCAATGACGGGTAAGATCCCACCGATAAATCACCGGGGCAACCTAAGGCAGGCACAGTCGCGAATACTGGCCTAGAAAAGACAACGCTCAACGATAAGAAGAACATGTACCTCATAAGAAGATGACTACAACGTCTATAATGACAGCCATTGGATTGAGGAGTAGAGGGGAGAGTGTCATTATCAAACCAAATGCTGACCAGTCAAACTGAAAAAACAGTCAAACGGGTTGGTCTCTCCCTGGACTATCATGGAGGCAGCAGTATAGCTCTATCTATACAAGCATGGTCTCTGACTCTGAGATGCTGAGCACAATTCAAACAAGAGGGCCTGTAAGGCCTACATGCCTTATTTTCTACCGTTCAGAGAATGGATGTCTAAATAAAGGCAACAGCCGAAGGAGTAGAATATGGAAAAGCACGTTTCAGTTGAATATGATTATGAACAATTATATAAATATCATTGATACCCCCTCTGTACTGTAACTAGAGGCTTGGGTTTAAATGGAATTAGATGGAAAGCTGTAAACGTATCAAGGCTGATCTACTTCATAAGGCACAGCCAGTTGGAGTATTGTTAAATGTAATGATGATGGCTAGCTGCCTTTCATCACCCTGTAATCTGCTTCTGCAGGGGGAGAAGGCTCTTGGGGTCTGTAGGAGGGGTGCTAGGTTCAACCTCGCTGTAGTTTTCTCCCCTTTCTTCCATCCTTCCAAGGATCCTTCTCTTTCCTACAGTTGCTGTGGTCGTCAGCTTTTCCTAACAGCTAACATCTAGAATTTGCTCATCTCTTTGACCCTCTTTTCTCTTCTTTCTGGTTCTCAATTTCAGGTTTGTCGTCCTATACAGTGTGTATGACAGTCTTCGAAAACACAATGTTACATTCTTAGATGTATCTTGATAAAAGTTTGACCAAACTTTTTTTTTTGTGTCAACTGTGAATGGTGTGGTAACCTT